>NW_021633168.1:0-76297 GCF_004799145.2 Neltuma alba
CATTGTGAAACTGATTCTGAAGATTTAGCATCTCTGATTTCATCTTCTCTACCTGCAAGCTTCGGAGGCGCTTTAGCTCCTCAGCTTTACGTGTCTGCTGCAACTGCGCGGTCTTCCTAGCAGCTTTCTTCTCCTGCTGCCGTAGTACCACACCAATCTGCTCTTTCTCAAGATATTTTGAAACATAAGCAAACTCCTGGAATGAGAACATGTATGACTGTAGTGATACCAGCATAAATATGACAATTTCCACCAATGCTGATCTCGATGTAATTCGAAAACCATAATCATATTTGTGAAATCCAACCAATTCCTTGATGCATTTGCTTTCAGATTTTTTCTCGCCAAAATCACCCACAAAAGGAGATTGATATGCAAGAGAGAAGATTATAAGGAGAAAATTGTACACCCGCAAGAATCTAAAAATGTTGTTTCCCTGCTTTAGTATTTTTAGCCTCTTTCGGAAGAAAATCAGGGCAAAACCAAGGTAGCCAAAGTGTAAAATGTCATATTCAAAGGTTCCTGTAATCAAGATCAATGAGAGAACAAAATCTAGCAAGTGACAGTAACAGTAGAGTCTCAGGTGGTCAAGGCATGTCCAATATCTTTTGTTTCAAAAGAAAGATCATTTAATACAGAAGCAGACTTCCACTGAGAGAGGATTTTTTTATACATTTTTGATCTGGAGAGGCTAGATGACTGGTCAGCACGGTATTTAAAACACGAAAGCATGAAAACTCCGTAATAGCTAAAAAGCACACGAGGATCATCAACAAGAATTCCTGCAGTAAGCATTTAACACTGATTAGTAGGGGGAAAAGTATCACAGCCATCACACTTTACTACTGTTCCTGAGTGATAAATATTTGGCATGGTTAAAGCTACCCAATTTGTGATGAATATGTGGCACAACACACACACACACACACACACAAATACCTAGCCAACACTGTTTACAGTAGCTGAAATATGTATCTGATAATCTCCAACAGTCACGGCATGACACCTGTGCCTCAATATGTTGATCTGCAAAAGAGAGGTGCATCCAGATGGCCAAGTACTCAACAGTGATAATGGAAGCAAACAGAAAACAAAAACTGGCCATGCTTTTTGAATGACTTGCCGATGCAGAATAGCACAAGCAGCAAGTAATGCTATATAGAGCAAGGAAATGACATTCAAAACAGCAAAGCTAGCCAAGAGCAAAGCTATCATGTTGATTTCAAGACCGAAGAGGTTGAACATATTCTCTATCCAAAACTTCAAAGATACCTTTAAAGTAGTCTTCTGCATTTCCAACCTCTCTTTTCTCAAAAAATGAATATGCTTTCTACTCCACTTAGAGCTATCCTTGGAACTCTCCCAAAAACGAAGATGCCGGCACTTTTTTGCACTATCTCTTTCCAACCCAGATTCTGGACCTTGGGTTAACATAGAGTTCAATGCTGGACATGAAATACTTCTTACCCCTCGTTTGAATGATGGTGAGGTGGCATCTTCTGAATGTTTCCTTTCTGTAGTAGTAGGGCAGACAGTGCTTTCTTTATAAACTTCTTCTGGAGAAAACAAAGGACAAGGGTCGTCCCATTTTCCTTCATTTTCATAAGAATGTGGAATCTTCTCCAGCCAATGAAAAACATTATATTGAAGCATGCATGCCACAATAACCAAAACCTTTCCCCTTAAACCTGACTCTAAACCTTTAAAACTAGGTTTACACATCTGTAAGCCTAGGAAAAGGGACAGCTGAGAGTGCTCTTGACCTGGGAACATTTCAGCCTGACCACCCCACAACTGGAAAAGATATTCAACCATTACAAGAAGTCCTGAATAAACTAGAAATAATTTTGAAGGGACCTGAGAAGACTTTGGTAATCTTGAACACATGATCAAACCAAGCAGATACAGAAAACCAAATGCACTTATAGGTGACAATGATGCATAAAACAAAGAAAGAGATAATATTTTCTCAATATGCCAAACCAGAAGACGTCTAGTAAATGCAAAAGGTCCAGTTCCTGGTACACTACAGTTAATTGACCCCAAACTTCTGCTCTTCCTCCTTTCATAGCTATATAATTGCATCACTACCAATACAGCCAAGGATTTCCGGATATTTTTCAACAACGAAGCTTCTGGGTTATATCCAAACATAGTTTGAAGATCAAGAGTCCTGGATAGCCACATTTCTGAGCTGGAAAGGACACCAATGCTGTAAACGGAAACAAACACCATGAGTGCATAAACTTTCATAGGAAACCAAAGGCACCTTCTTGTTTGCCCCACAAGTTGTCTTCCACTAATCCACAGTAGAAGAAAGAACAAGTATCCAAATGAAGCATAGTTTGGCGTGACAAGGTACACACTGAGAAGAATGGTCAGGAAGGCTATGTACTTTCCGCATAACTGATATATAGATAGGAAACTCCGTCTTATTGTGTTCAAATATGATATCATCTTCTTCTCTGAATAATCAAACAGAAGGAGATATTTTTAACTATATATATAATAAATTGAAATGGGAATTCTATGGATTTAACAATAATAATATATGACAGAATTATACCACTAGTTCCTTGATTCTCACTGCATGCTGGACTATCAAATGACATAAAAATTGATGTGAGCAAGCCAGCTCGAAAGATGTGAAACCCAAACGGAGGGCAAGATGCATGTCGCACAGTTGCCGCAAATGAAATAAGTGCCTGAAGCCCATGGTTGTGAATAGCACAGAAGCAGGCAAGAAAAGATATTTTGAGAAGGTCTGCTGAATTATCATGATTAAGCAAGCCTGCAGCAGCCCCAAAAAAGGAATGAAAATACAACTTTGGTTTCAAGGAAAGAAGTTGCAAACGGCACCGCAAACATAAAGCCAATATTCAACAAGCATTTAATAACAAAGCGATCTTACATCAATAATTTTACCTAATTGTGAAAGTATTTGCATAGACATTGATCCTCTATGCTCCAAAGTTTTAGAAATCAGATCAAGTCGCAGGATGTACTGAATCGCAAAGTGTGTCTCACACAGAAGAATCATAGCTTGACGTAGTTTCCAATTGATTGCATGGCTTAAAAGAAAAACCAAAAAGAATATCACTGCAAGCAGAAAGCACGCAGTTTGTAAAATTAGGAACACTGATTTTGGTCACTGCATTGTGAAGACAAAGTTTTATTGAAAGGATGAGGTAGAGGATCAGGTGCATTTGAAACAATTCCTTATAGCAGCATCCTAAAAGTAATAAGTAAATAAAACAATGTAGAATATGTTAATTATTCAACTTACTATATACAGCATGAACGAGACCAGGTCTAATTGCAATAAGAAATATCAATATCAGTACAACGACATGTGAACTTTTGCGTAGTCCCCATGCTATTATAGCCACAACCAACACTGTAGTCTTTTCTTGCCCTAGAAATTTGACAAACAAAACAAAAAACAAATAATAAGAGTCCACAACAGAGTAAAAAAGCCAAGTTTTTTATGTCATAGGATATTATGATCAAATGTAAGCAGATATAAAAAAGAGTCCTCTGCACATAAGCAGAACTAAGAACAAAACAAAAATGAAGTTTAAGAAGAGCTACTCTGTCTTCCTCTAAAATTAAAATTTGACAATTATCAAAAAGATTAATAAATTTTTTTTACAATTATCAAAAAGATTAATAAAAATAACAGGTTATCGTTTGCAACATTTCCAGAAAACTAGGCAGCTAATTTAACATAATGTCTGTTGCTGATGTTTGCAAACGGAAAAATGGCTGCATTTGTTTCTAACTTGCTATACATATGCACACGGTGCCATGAGAAAGATTACATTTACCCGGGTGCAAACCTATACTTTGCCTAAAAATATGAGACAATTATGTCAAGAAAATGTCTGATATATATAAAATACATATCTATACTCCTTTAGGTTTTGTTGAAATTACATAGATTTCCCATCAATTTTCAAAATGTATTCTCATGTCTAATTTAAAAATTTTTTTCACTAAAATATCCTTCATTAACTAAATAAGTAAATATATATTATATCCAACTATGCCCAGATAAAATTAAAAAAACATTTGTTTTCAAAAAAATAAAATAATAAAGAATGAATTATATCTTCATTTTTTTGGGGGGGGGGGGAAAGTATCAAGGCTCAAGGAGGGTATTTTGGTTAAAAAAAAAAAAGACTAAACCGTAGCCCAACTTTTTTGTTTAAGGAAATCTTTGTGTGTATTTTGAAAATAGAGGGACTCCTTATAATTCAAAAAAAAATTTATGAAAGTAATTTGCACAATCTTACAACAAAATATGTAACTAAAAGCAACTGCATGGTGGTCACCAATTCAAATGCAAATTACATATCTATTTTGTCTTCCCAAAGCAAGAAATTGATACTTTTTTCAAACAAAAAGTAGCCAAGGTTACGAAGTAGAAAGTGTAGAATATAAGATAGAATCTTGGGGATTAATTGTAAATTAGATCTCAAAGATATGATCAAAAGTTTTTTAGGAAAGATTTTATTTCCGGTTTGAGCATGATTGATATCGCGTAGAATCAGGCCATCATAATCGGCCTCTCATACTCCCATTGTATATATATATACTCGTTCGATTGATTCTGAATATATAGAAGAATTCATATACATCAAAGCTGTTACCTTCTGCTATATGGTATCAGAGCAACGCTAGCTGATAGGCAACAGCAACGATGACCCATTCTTCTGGTAGTGAGAAGGAGTCGACCTCCCTACCCGAGTCGCACACGACGTCGGGAATGTCCGGTGGCTCCTCTGTTGGTGGCGCGACGCGGCCTTTGTCCACCGTGTTCGAGACTTCGGCTGTCCTCATCGTGCTCGAGAAACTCTCCGGTGAGAATTATCGAGAGTGGGCCCAGTCGATCAAACTCGCTCTCGAAGGCCGCGGCAAGCTCGGCCATATCACCGGTGATGCACTGACTCCACCATCGACCGACGCCAAAGCCGTGAAGCTGTGGAAGGCCGAAGATGCGATGGTATGTTCGTGGCTTGTAAATGCGATGGCACCCTCCCTCAAGCGCTGTTTTATGTTTTTATCTCCAGCACGAGAGATGTGGGACGCGATTCATGAGGCTTACGGCGATGGAGAAAATGCTTCCCAGATATTTGACCTCAAGACCAAATTATGGGATCTGAAGCAAGGGTCTCTCTCCCTAGGTGACTATTACCTTGCTAAGACTACTCTTTGGCAAGAACTGGACCTTATCAGTGATGATAGCCCGTGCTGTGCTTCCCATGCGGCCAGCAATAAAAAGAAAGTTGAAAAGGAGCGCCTATTTGAGCTGTTGGCCGGACTCAATCCCTCCTTTGATGATGTTCGGGGCCGCATTTTGAGTCAGGACCCCCTTCCCACTGTTCGTGGCGTCTTTGCAATGCTACGTAGTGAGGACTCAAAGAAGAAAGTCATGTTAAAAGGTGACCCAGCACCTCGGCCCCACACCGTTGAACCATCTGCACTCGCTGTTCGCTCCACTGAAAATCGTCCTGGTAACACAAAGCCCAGACCACAGTGTGAACACTGTCACAAACAGGGTCACACTAAGGACACTTGCTGGGACCTCCACGGGAAGCCTGCAGATTGGAAGCCCAGAAAAAGCCACGGGCGAGGTTACATGACAGAAGTGGCACGTGGTGAGGATGCTGGACCCTCAAATTCAGGACACCAGGAAGATGCACTGAGCAAAATTCTTGAACGACTTGCTGCATTAGAAAGCAGTCAACAGTTACGGAAACAGCCCGTGGCCACTGTGGTTAAGCGAGGTAATTTTTTCAAAGCATTGGCAACTATCAGAGGTATGAGTTCTGGACAATGTTGGATTGTTGATTCCGGTGCATCTAATCACATGACTGATGATATTACCTTATTCTCCTCTTATACTTCTACAAAAAATTTACCACCTGTTAAGATTGCCGACGCTTCTGACTCCCAGGTTGCTGGTATAGGGAGCATTAAAGTATCTGCCACGCTTACTTTACATACTGTTCTTCATGTTCCAAACTTGCGATGTAATCTATTATCTGTTAGTCAACTTGCTCAGGAAGAACGATGCCATGCTGATTTCTTTGCTACTCATTGTGTCTTTCAGGATCTGTTGACGGGGACGACGATTGGCGTTGCTAAAGAGTTTGATGGTCTTTACTACCTGGATGATTGTATGATCACCGTATTATTTCTTGTAATAAAGTGTCCCTCCCTAGGACTAGTGAATTGGAGTTATGGCACAAACGGTTAGGACACCCTAATTTTCATTATATGACTCAATTGTTTCCATCTATTTGCTCAAATAAAGATTGCTCTGAATTTCATTGTGATGCCTGTGAACGTGCAAAACACCATCGCACCTCCTTTCCTAGTGTTCCTTATCATGCTTCAAAACCATTCACAACAATCCATAGTGACTTGTGGGGACCTACAAGAGTTTCGAATCGCACACACTCTAAATGGTTTATAAGCTTTATTGATGATCACACACGAGTGAGCTGGGTGTTTCTGTTAAAAGACAAAACCGATGTTTACCAAACGTTCATTGATTTTTATCACATGATTCATACTCAGTTTCAAACACACATCCAAATATTACACACAGATAATGGCACTGAATACTTCAATCAGAACCTTTCCATTTTTCTCAAGGAACATGGCATCCTACACAAGAGTACTTGCCCTCATAGTCCCCAACAGAACGGTATCGCTGAGAGAAAAAATAGACACATCCTAGATACAGCCAGAGCAATCATGTTCAGTAGTAATGTACCAAAATATCATTGGGATGATGCTGTTCTCACTGCCACCTTTCTCATTAATCGTATGCCCAGCAAACCTTTATCCTATAAAACGCCATTACAAGTCCTTCATACTCATTACAACATTCCCTACCTAGAAAATACCCTACCCTTGCGAGTGTTTGGTTGCACTGCCTATGTCCATCTACATCACACTCACAAACTCGATCCCAAAGCTGTTCGCTGCATCTTCCTTGGATACTCTGGCACCCAAAAGGGGTATAAGTGCTATGACCCTACTTCTAAACGCCTTTATGTAACCTGCGATGTCACCTTCCATGAAACCATTCCCTTTCATTCCCAGTCATCGATTCAGGGGGAGTCTTGGAGTGAATCTCAGAGTGACACCAACCCCGAACTCAAAACCACAGCAAACCCTGAACACCTTGAACTTCTTGATTTTTCCCCAATCCTTGAGGAACCCACCAGTGAGGAACCTACTAGTGAGGAAGTGCCAATAGAGGTACCTAGAGAGAATAAGGGAAACACTAAGTCAGGGGGAGAGACTCTTGAGAACATACAGTTCTATACACGGAGACACAAGACAGGTAATGTTCCTCAAACATCTGAAGAGTGCCATGAATCAGAACCGGAAGCAGTTCCAAAGGAAATACAAACAGAACTTGACTTACCAATCGCCATCAGAAAGCCCCCCAGAACATGTACAAGGCATCCCATAGAAAGGTTTGTCTCCTATCAAGGCCTTACATCTAAATATGCTGCGTTTGTCTCTCATCTAGATGATGTTCGAATTCCAAACAACATAGATGAAGCTTTGGCTCACCCAAAATGGAGACAAGCTGTTATGGAAGAGATGAAAGCCCTAAAGGGCAATAACTTGGGATGTGGTTGATTTGCCCAAAGGAAAGAAGGCAGTGGGATGTAAATGGGTTTTTACCCTAAAATACAATGCGGATGGCTCTCTTGAAAAGTACAAGGCAAGACTTGTGGCCCAAGGTTTCTCTCAAGTATATGGCATGGACTACACAGAGACTTTTGCTCCGGTGGCAAAACTAAACACCATCAGAATCCTCTTATCCTTAGCTGCTAACCTAGACTGGCCGTTACATCAAATGGATGTAAAAAATGCCTTCTTGAACGGCGAATTAAAGGAAGAAGTATATATGAAGCTACCCCCAGGGTTCTCGGGACAACAGAAAAACCAAGCTTGCAAGCTAAGGAAGTCATTGTATGGGCTGAAACAATCTCCTAGAGCATGGTTTGAAAGATTCACTCGTGTTCTTAAGGCACAGGGATACATACAGGGGCAGAGCGATCACACTATGTTCTTTAGACACATGAGCGAAAACATCACAATTCTTGCTGTATACGTAGACGATATTGTACTCACGGGTAATGACCCAACCGAAATAGATCGGATCAAAAGAGCTCTAAATGAAGAATTCCAGGTCAAGGATCTCGGAGAAATGAAGTATTTCCTAGGGATGGAGGTGGCCAGGTCAAAACAAGGGATTTATATCTCACAGAGAAAGTATATACTAGATCTCCTAAAGGAAACTGGAATGCTTGGTTGCAGACCAAGTGATACTCCCATACGGACTGATAAAATTGGGGATGATGAAGACTTGGGAAAGGCTGTTGACATAGGGAGGTATCAACGGATGGTGGGAAAGCTGATATACTTGTCTCACACCAGACCAGACATTGCCTTTGCTGTGAGCGTCGTAAGCCAACACTCTCATGATCCAAAACAGAAGCATCTAAACGAGGTATACAGAATCCTGAGGTATTTGAAGGGTTCACCAGGACAAGGACTCCTATTCAAGAAATCTGGCCAAAGAAATGTTGAGATGTTTACTGATGCTGATTGGGCAGGTGATCAAGATGATAGAAAATCCACATCTGGATACTTCACCTTCGTTTGGGGTAACTTAGTTACTTGGCGAAGTAAGAAGCAGAATGTAGTAGCAAGAAGCAGTGCTGAAGCCGAATTCAGAGCTATCGCTCTTGGAATTTGTGAAGGCCTATGGGTGAAACGAGTATTGGAGGAACTACAAATGGTGGTGAATCTCCCTATTAGACTTTACTCAGATAATATGGCAGCAATCAACATTTCTCATAACCCAGTTCAGCATGATCGAATGAAGCATGTGGAAATAGACAGACACTTCATAAGGGAAAAGATTGATGATGGTATAATTGATCTCAGATATATACCTTCAAGAGAACAGACAGCTGACACTCTCACAAAAGGCCTTACGAGTGATAAGTTCAAATATCTTATAGGCAAGTTGGGCATGATCAATATCTATGCTCCAACTTGAGGGGGAGTGTAGAATATAAGATAGAATCTTGGGGATTAATTGTAAATTAGATCTCAAAGATATGATCGAAAGTTTTTTAGGAAAGATTTTATTTCCGGTTTGAGCGTGATTGATATCGCGTAGAATCAGGCCATCATAATCGGCCTCTCATACTCCTATTGTATATATATATACTCGTTCGATTGATTCTGAATATATAGAAGAATTCATATACATCAAAGCTGTTACCTTATGCTATAAGCAATATCTACAATAATCAATGTTTGTGCTTCTATTTTACCATAAGACAAAGGATAGGTAACTTGTAATTCCACCTTTCAGAGTGTAAGTTTACACAGTGAAAAGCTTTTCGTACTCAGCTAGACCATTTAATTTTCTCACCTTGGGCAAAAGATTCATCAGTTGTTGACTGCTCTTCTTCATCAATTACAGACAATAATACTGAATTGTTCACAAGATTACAGATTGCAATAAGAACACCAAGACCAAATTGAGCAAGCAGATACAATCCTGGCATAGGGTGATGCCACAGGCCTATGGTTTCCCAAATCTCCATATCCTACAAATGAATAAAGGGTTTTAGCTAAAACGCTTTAATAGAAGCGTCACTAAGTTTGCCACAAGCCTCCAGCAGTATTATACCTTCCATAAATTGTTATTGAATGCCACATTGAAGACATATGTGCAAGCAGCCCACAAGAGAATGAAAACAAGAAGCATTCCATTTAACTGATGCAAGCGAAACATGGAAGGGAAGGCATACAAGATATAGCCCACATAAGCAAGCAATCCAAATGCACAAACACTTGTAAAGTAGAGACTCCAAAATGTCAGTGCAAGCATGGAAATCTGCCAGTTTCACCAATAAATACAATATTAATAGACAATAGATAGCAGCTTCATGTGTTTATATCAATATTCTGATAGAAATCTAGGCCTCTATCTAAATTTACAGTAGGAGAAATAGAAAAAATAGGATGAAGGGAACAATGAATTCCATATGTAATTGTAATAAGAGGACTTAGGTAGTTAAAGCACGTTGGGTTCATTAGTCGTTAGTGGTGTTAATGACTACCAGACCGTCAGAAAAGTAGGCTATAAATAAGAACCAAACGCATTTGTAATATAGTTTGTTATAGTCAGTAAAGGGAATTCATCCAAGTTTCTCTCGTCTCTTTGTTTCTACCTGTGAGTCGGGAGACCTGATTGCATAATTTCTGTATTTTTCTTATTTACAGATTGTGGGTACACAGATTTATATATAATTTACAGGGTAGGAAGAAGGAAATATAATAAAAGCCTATAACAGCTATATTCAACGGTAAAGAATCAAGGAATAATGAATCATAAATGTCAAGATAATGGGATAGAATTAGGGAGTAATTAGCGAGCATTATATCTGGGATTTCACACTACCCTCCTTCTGTCTCTCTCCTTTCTCTCTCTTGACCAGATTACGATTCAGCATCAGAATACTAACAGTTGAAGAGGCCGGAAACAACAGATAACCACAAAAAATAGTAATCCATCTGGTAAGTGATTGCAACGGTCCCTCAAGTGAGTAGTTGTAATTAAGAATGAAAAAAAATGACGGCTGAGGTCATTTACTGATGCATCATGCACAACAAGGAGAAAAATAAATGAATGAGTCCATATTCTTGGTGAATGCCGAATCAACTGTTTCTCTGTATATGGAATGCCAAAAACTGGACTTGAATCATGCACAGGATTGATGTAATGAGGGGCAAATAACTCAATAAAAAAGGAGATAGAAAGTGTACCGGAAGACCGTAAGTTAAGAAGTTAATACTAAATGACCTAAAAGCAGCTCCTCTCGATGAAATACCAGCATGCCTCAAACCAAATCTGTCAATAAATTGTATAACAAGACTGAAATAAATTGCCACCAGAAAACTTCCAAAAATAACATCACATAACAAGAAGCAGCGAACTTAATGGGAAATCTGGCAAGCAATCAATGGAGACAACGTACAGAAATTGTAATCATCAAACAAAAACTAGAATGTCAGACCTCATGAGAGAAAGACAATAAATTTAACTACATAATGTAACAAAATATTAAGGGGGAAAATTTCATGCATCTTGTCTTGTTACATGAGAAACTTCTTAATCAAGCAAAAGGAGTTTTCCAAACAAATTCATCAGTACATTATTACATTGACCCTGCTCTGCCCCCAACCACCCCTCTCTCTCTTTCTCCCTCACACAAACACACACGCGGGCCCACGGACACACACCCACACCAAAAAAGAGCACAATAAGAGGTGTTAATGCAAAGTATATATCCAGATTCTTGCATTTACAGCTCAACAATCGAACTCTTAAATCATTTTATTGGCAACATTATTAGTTGTATTATATGATATATCCATTACGGTAACCAAGCGAACAATTAAAGGAATTAAAAATCGATATCCATTTTGAGGCAGTTAACCACAGAAACTATCCTCACAATAAGTATGAAGCTTCAGCATTTAGGAAGCGTGGGGGGAGAAAGAAAGAAAGCAAGATCATACAGAGCCATTGTTTCTGTCTAATTACCGGGATTCATGACCAAAAACAGGATACTTTTGGAAAAGAAGTGGCTCAGTCAAGTTGCTTTCTCTTGTTGATGTATCGAAATCCATGTCAATTAAATCGCTTCTACTCCAGGAAAGCTGGGAAAAGATAAAAGTAAGTTAGGGACTGTAGAGAGGAGTCAAAAATATTCTGTGTATTTCGTAGATTCTGAACAGTCCATTCCTATATTTACGCATAGTCTTTAACTAGAAGTATAGACAAACATCACGATATTATAAGAAAGAAAGCGAGTCACAACCCGCAAGTTTAAGTTTTCCTTTCAATCCCTATGACAAGAAGTTAAATTCTTTAGCATCTGGAAGGCACGTGATTTATCTGAATACAGGGGTGCAGGAATTCATGCCTGTGACTGGTTAATATTTGAAGACAATTCTCCCTGAATGGATTCGCTGTTGACTAAAACTCCAGACGTAAAGAATAAGATAGATGTAATATCATGTGGCTTTAATGATTGGAGTGCAATAAAAAGTCTAATCACCCATTAAAGACATTATTGTCTCATTGTGTTGAACAGATGTAGAATTCTTAATTCATCAGTCCCCACAATCCATGTTTTGTGCATGGAACTTGTAACAAAAGACATAATACAGCATTTAAACTTACTCAATTGTCCGGAAAAGCAATCTTTATATTCAGTTAAAATTGTTGACTTCGATTGTTTAATCCTCTTCTCTTGTAAATTCTAGAGCAAAAATAAATAGCACCCATAAATGTACTTAACCTTAGACGCATAGTCCCAGAACACACACGAGAGTGTATATCAAAAACCTTCCCATCTATGTGTGGAAATCATTCGCTTGGATTATCGTTTCCTAACATTAGCATGTCAGGGACAATCAAACCGCAAGACATAGTCTTTATCAAGAAGTATATAGAGAGCCTTTTTCCTTAACAACAGAACTAAATAGAAGCAGTAAGTCTAGTTCATTATATTTACCATGATGTAGAAGAGTAGAAGCGAAAGACCAGAGCAAACTCGGGTCCATTCCAATTTAGCAGAAACTTTATAGAGTCCAAAGAGATCAAAAATCCTCCTCAATATCTCTGGGAACTCGACGGGAAGTTGATATATGTAAAGAAGGATGATATTCAAACCAGCATAAAACAGAAGGTACCTCCGCCCCCTTCAAATTCATGTAAAACGTATTTGGTGAGTCTGTCAATTTCTGTTGTGAAAAAAACTAAAAATGTTTTCTGAGGGGGTGCAGGAGGTTCTAACCGAAAGAGGCCCGAGAAATTGCTTGTCAAAGACCAATCAACAAGCCCTATACTGCTGCAAATAAAATAAGGCAAAGAAGCCCAAGATGGGTGACTTATTCCAACAGTTATTTGTATACCGGGCAGCAATAAGAAGGAGAAACCCCTAATATGAGAGCCTGCGAGAAAGAAAACAATACAGCAGCCCAAATCGACATCCATGTTATGACCACTTCATATGAAAAAGGTAATTAATTTGTTACTTTCATTTTACGTGTTTGTGAATTTTTCACTTTACCAACAAAGATATGCGCCTTGATGAATTATTCTTTTGTGTGTGTGTGAATACATGCACATAATATACATGCTTCTATATATGTTTACTTACTACTGGAAGAAAAAAGGAAATTGATAACTGAGTATAATAAATGGTAGATAAACAAAAGAAATACAAAAATTCAAACTATTAGAAGACAAACCTATCAGCAGAACAGAAGAGCATAAATGTCCTGGATGAAAATCTCTCCATCCATCCGAAATATATCTACTTCCATAGATTTCAATTATTGAAGCAAAGACGATCAATATCTGCATAACCAAAAACTTCTCTGTAGGCAAATTCCACCAATACTGCACCCTGCAAATCCATTCCGTATGCTATTTGTTGTGTTTTTAAAACACTGATGCATTGAGGGGCAAAAGTCTATGCTAGAAAGGGGTAAAAAGCAAAAAAGAGGAAGTTCAGGCACCTTCTAAATCCAATTAGCTGCGCCCACTGAGCATTGCTGGTGCTCCATTGGTCACCCTCAATGGCCCAAGCAATATGAAATATGGCATGTGAAAGAAGGATTAAAGAGGAAAATATAAGGACACACCAAGAAATTGAAGAATGTTGACGGAAGCAAGAACCTGTTTGCCAAAAACTTTCAAACATTTATCATGTGAAGAAAAGATAATTAAATTTGCAAATAAAATATTAGAAACGTAATATCCTGCGGGGACAGGCGTATTTAAGGAAACAATCAGTATCCATATAATAATAGCAATAATCCTTGAAAAGATGTATAAGGTTGCTAACTAGAATTTACAACCAAGGAAACTAAATTTCTAGCCAAAGATTAGGACTATGAGCCTATAGCCACTCACATAACCCTTTCCATCCAAAGAAGCACATAAAGTAGTTGCATGCTGTATTATTATTATTATTATTATTATTATTATTATTATTATTATTATTATAACAACAACAGCAGCAACAACAACAATAAATAACAAGAAGAATGGGAGAACTTTTGGACAAATTAACAAGAAGAAAAGCATGGTATGTCCATTTGAAGTGAGCTAATTCCTCCCGGCGTCTAAATTTTACAGCCTATTACTTATTTAGTTTTCATTATTAAAAGATGATAAAATCCAAAAGCCTTGTTAGTTACCGATATATTAACCCTCAGAAAAATTCAATTAGAGAATGTTAAAAAGAAAGGTGCTCGTGTCATCATGAAAGGAACAAGAATTTGAAGAGGAAGGAGGGTAAAAAGGAATTATGGCATGAAAAAAATGAAGTGCATATGCGGGTGAACATCTTACCCCTTCTGATAGCAGTGCACTGAAGGTAAAGAAAGGCTAACAAATCTGCCAAAGATATCAAACTCCAGCTAAGTAAAGCGGCTGCATGGAACAGAAAATATGTCAACTTTTAAGAGAGACAGTTGGGACAAGACAAAGGATACTGTAGAGGCGACTTTATCTAAATTCAAGTTGCCATAATAACTTATTCATGGAAGACTAAGAGTGTAGCTACCGAGACAGTTATGCACAGTCGTAACGACAGAGCTTGCGTAATTAGCCCATTATATGCAAAACCTTTAGAATATACATCTGCATGCACAAATCTGATATCTCTCATGTCAAAGTAAAATTCAAGTGCGAACTTAAAAATACGGAGTTATGAGATCTTAACCCAATATCAAGTTAATGTTTATCCAGCACGAGGCCGAATTCACAAGTCTTGCATCATTAATAGAATGTTAATCCTTAATTTTCTCCAACAGAACACTAGCTGATGAACAGTACAACTTCCTTCCTTGAACTTTTATAGATACATGGATGATGATCATTGATTGACGCCAGCAGGTCTCGCGGTCCATGAGCATCCCGGTATATTACAGTATATTTTCTTTAACTTCATTTAGAACATCCAAAATTGCCAAACCCCTTTTAAACATGTGAATTTAAGTATTTGGTGAATTCCTGCGTGCTATTTCCCGCTCTGTTTTGACTTTTTGAGTACGAGACACTAAGAAGCGCCAGGGATGATATGGCAGAACAAAGGAAGGCCATGGAAATAAGAATGGGACAAAGGCAGACCTATTAGAAGGAACATAGGCAACACGAATCCTGTGAGAAACTTCGCCATGACGATCTGTTCTTAAGAACGAAAACTTGAAAGTCCCAGCCAATATCTTAGTCCGGAGCAACAGGAATCCATTTATAGTGACTACCAACTATGAGAACCCAATCCATGAGCCAAATACTGACGTTATGGAAAAGATTTTCGTCGCTAATGTGATGGAAGTTCCCATGGTGATGAAAATTGGTCATTGGTTGGGTTCATGTCAAAATGATAAACGACACCCATTTGAGAAAACACATAGATCAGTCGCTTTCACAGATGAGGGAGGCAGAGGAATCGCAAGATCAAGGTCAGAAGCTGAAATTTGATGATTGGATGCGGTGGGGAAAATGGCCGATGGAACCAGGCGCGATGATCGGTGTTTAGGAACAATCATTTTGCTTACGTCTTCGGAAATCGTTCTCACCGCTACAAGGGTATTCTTGGTATTCAAAATTTTGACCGTTACCCTAGCGCCATATAACGTACAGCCTGTCAACTACCGGATTAATAAATCCATGAGCTGGCAAAACGAAGGATTAGTAAATTCCTGAACCTGTTTTTGGAAAGCAATTTTTTTTCTAACATCAATGTATCAATATATACAATTTATATTTAAAGGAATAAATAATACTCTTCCGGTCCTTAATATAGGACCCAATTCTTGAGTTGGTTTTGGTCTTAAATATAAGACCCATTTCTCATATTTATCAATTTTCTCTAAACTACCCCTATAGATACTCTTTCAACCATAATCAAGTAGAAGAGGCGGAAAGGGTATTAAAAAAGATGATTATGGTGTTTTAGGAAAAACATGTCACATTTTTTATAATTAACTAACTTAACTAACTTCCTTAATCTAATCAAATTAGTTAAATGAGTTTTATATTAAGTACCGGAGGAGTACTTAACAATCCTATTACATTTTAAAATCGTGCATTTTAATATTTTTTTCAAAAAATTGGTTTTCCCATGCAACAGCTAGTTCTTCAGGTAATTTTACTGTGTTGTAAGTCCAAATTTAGTTGAAAGACAAAATATGTGATCTAATAATGCCAACAACAATGCAACATGGGGGCGTAGCTCATATGGTAGAGCGCTCGCTTCGCATGCGAGAGGTACGGGGTTCGATTCCCCGCGTCTCCAAGTGTTTTGAGGGCTACAATTTCGTCCTTTTCCTCCACTCTTATTTTATGGAGGAAAAAAGGGTTTTTGGACCAACTTAAGGATATTTAAAGGCTATTATTTCTTCGGCCTGCGGTATTCTGTGCTGTAAACCAGCTCAATTTGTGAACTGAGGTACATCATGATAAATTAATTTAGGGGCCTTCTTAACATGCACTGTAATTAAAATACACACATGGTTTGGTTAATTAGTATTATTAATTAATTATAAGCATAAATTAATTTAATTAAAATAATTAATATTAATTAATAATATACTCAAATTAATATTTTTTATTGTAACGAATCAATTAATTTTAAATTCAAATCAAATCAATTCTTAAATTATATAAATATGCATAATATTAAAATAAACCTCTTTCTATGTTGGAATACCGAATTTCATTTGGTTCTTGTAATTATCGGTTGCTTGGCTTTGGTTATTAGTTCCAATAGCAATTGAGGCGCATATTGTTGGCCTTGTGCTGCAATAAAGGTAGTCTTATGTGTAATGTCCAAAGATTATGTAAGCATAAACTGCTATCTTAAGATTAATAGCATTCCAGGTGTCTGTGATGGAGATCAGCTACAGCAATCAACCCAGTGAAACGTGTAAAGATTATATAAGCATAAGCTACTTTCTTCGTTCAAACGACTTGCGACCGATGCAGTTGATGTCAGCAAAGAATAAAAGTAGTTTTGACAAAAATGCGTCAAGGTAAATCCTTAAAAATAAAAGTACATCGATAAGAGGTGAGACATTGTACGTACGGTACGGTACGCACAATTGTCTCAAGTCTTGTTCACCCTGAAAGCATCAAATACAAAGAGTGCTAAAAGAGTTTGTTCTGGTTACTGACTCCACTCGTTCGAAAGAAATTGCTGTTATGTATGAGGAAGAAATTGTCTGAGAGCACAAGTCCTCATCAAACTGCCTTTTGACAAATATTTCAATATTTGAACAACCCATCAGACTTGTTGGCTCTACCAGACAGGTCGTCGGCCTGCCCATGAGAACCGAAGGTTAGCAGCCGACCAAGGACAAGGAACACAATCAAATTAGACAAGCTTGACCGACCATCCCCTTCCTGTTTTTGGTGGTCGACAAAAAAAAATCCCAGACGCACCATACATCTTACAAGTAATCCAACAACCACAGACTGTTTTGGATTACCTTGACAACTAACAGGATCACCACATCATGTCAGATATACACTGTCCAAAGCAGCGAAACCAGCTGCAACTCCACCTTCATCAGATGACGATATTTTCGTACGCATCAAATAACCACTTTGTTCATTCAGGATGACTTTATCTCTGTTCCTGCAAATTGAAGCTCATTCAGCGTTAAGCACCACACAAATTTAAGAAAGGATGAAGCAGTGATTCATACATAGCCGAGCTATATACCTCAAATAAGTGCCAAATATTCCAAGTTCTGATATGGCATGATTCTTATGACAACAGCCACTACGCATAATAAATGTTGCAAAACTAGTTGGAAATATCCTCTGCATAAGGATGTAAGCTGCGTCTTCTTGAGATCCTGCTTTCTGCAATTTTATGAGGGTGTCCCTCACTGCACCGCCATAGATATTGTTTCCTGAAACATAATTACAGCCCCTTGGGTAAATTCCCTGCCTCACTTTTTTATTTCCTGCAACAAGGTCAAAGAGTCGACAGAACAGAAGGTTGAAGCAAGCTTTAAAGAGAAATAAGACCTCCTCCTTCTCGCTGGGGCTTCATTACAAATAATTCTGGCCTTTCTATTGCTCTTTTAGTAATATCCGATTCATCCAAACTCCACAATCCTGCAAAGCATTTGCGCAGTTTGACAATGTCATCTTTGTTTTCAAGGTACCTGCTTGCAGTATTGACTCAAAAGTTAGGGAAGTGATATCAACTGGTGAAACAAACTCTATTCAGCCAAAATATCCAAATTAATCAATAAGCTACTCAGTCGCTAAGACAGAAACGGAAGGGGGAAAATCATTCTTTTGCTTCTGTACACGCATTATATTTGATTTACTTGACATTCATCGAAAACAAAATACACTCAGCTTATACTTTTTTCTACGAAGTAAAGTGCTGAGGTGAGGATAAGTCCATCCAACAACTTTCCATTTCTAAGGCATTAACTCAACATTCTCAGCTTTACGTGGGAAGTCTCACAAATCATCCCATCGGTTACAATATCTGTGTACTGGTCATATGCTTTCAATTATGAATAGTAAAATCTTGCTTGGAGAATGGGAGTGTAATAGACTACCTCTCAAGAACGCCGGGTTTTGCAAGTTCCTGTTGGATCTTCTTTGTGCCAGCCAAATGATAAGATATCGATGGGCATTTGATGGCAGAAGATTTTTCCATTAGTAGTCTAGCCCTCCATTCCTGCAAATTGAGCAAGATATGCAAACATAAACTCAACTTCTCCGTAGAAGCCCCTATTCCAGAGGATTATGTAAAAGCACCAGATGACAATAAAAGAACTGCCAGATCTGATTGATATAGGAAGAATCATAAACACGCAGAAAAGTTTGCAGAATGCACCTCTATTCCACTAAGTGTATGTTTAGTCACTAGTTGCCTTCCCAAGAAGATTAGGCCTTGTGAAGTTCGGTTTTTAAAGATCCTCACAGTCCCAGAATGATCTGTTTAGCAATATGAGCTAGTTTTAACTAGTGCTTGGTTTATTTTTTGTAATTCACAGAGGAAATGCTTTGCGATCTCTGGTTTTGGTTGATGTGCATTCTAAAGTAACCCTTTCTAAAAGGTGGCCATCTATTGTTCTTATCAGCCTAAACATCATATGTGTGTGTTTGTTTTTGTGAGCAATATAATTTTACCGATTTTTCCACAAAAAAGTATTAAATGGTAATTGCATCTCCTAAGTCGAGCTAGTAATTTTAATATATTTTGGGCACTGTAGTTATGATCTCCATTGGGCTAACAATGCCTAAGGTTAAAGAACAGATGTTTCAACGCTGGAATGGAACAGTTATTATGAGCAGCGGAAAAGTGCAGTGTAGATGCTCACTGATTCTGAAGGATAGTCGAGTGGTGTGTACCCAGCCCTGAAGTAAATGACTGCAATAGCTTGTCCATCCCTGTACGTGTCAGGAAATTAGATTTTTCAACGGTCAGAATGCAATCATGTCCCAAATCCAGAGCAGGGAAGTCACTTTTCCAATGGCAAAAGATACATACACAAAAAGTTTTCCATCAGGAAGAAGTTCCGCCTCTTGATCAATTTGAGCCAATGTTTTCCGCACAGATGTAATATGATGTGTATTAAAAAGCTGAGGAAAATACCTCCAGTCTAAATGATAGATTTTCTAAATTGTTCGGATCAATTTTTGAAATATGTAATGAATGTGCATTGTTGAACAAAGTTGATGTAGGAAGCAAGAGAAAACTACTAAGAACAGGATATCTTTCTCTCAGGGCTAAAGAAAGCATATGTTGGTCATACATGTTCCGTTCATCAGCCTGAACCACAAACATTATTACAGCTCTGCACAGATCCAGTGAAAATTTCTCTTGCGTAAGTTATAACACAGCATTTAAAAAAGTAGCAGAAGAAGCAAATGAGGAAAATATTTCTCCAAACTTACCTAGGGTCATTATATTCACACCATGCTTTAGCCAATGCGTCTACAAACTGATTGCAAGCAGTATTGGAAGGAATTCTGTCGGAATTTAGACCAAGCAATTCTCCATAGTGGGAAAGCATGTTTCTGAGTAAAAACCAACCAATATGATGATGCCTTCCAATAATCAACTTCCTTTACTTAAATAACAACACTTAAGAAGTTAGAACTTCTATGAACAGGCATTGGACATTATTAATTAATATCTGCGAATCATTTATGAAACCCTGAAATAAATTCTAATTTGAAATCACCTAACAAATTCCTAATGTATCTCTAATACGAATTAAACTGTATTTACCATGAGAATTATCATATTTTTAACTTATAAGGACCCACAGCTGCATCAAAATAGAAAAAGAGAAATAAAAAACATTATTAAAAGATTCTAAATTAGAAACCACACATGCACACTTACTTATGAAGCTCAGTCACAAGTCCACCAAGACCAGCAAATGAAGATGAAATGGTGTTCAGTTCAATTTGCAGAAGTGCTTTGGACTGTTCATCAAGCATATAATCTGAACGGTGTAACCCCAAGCATATTCCCTAACAAATTATTGCAAAAGGAAAGGGTAAAAAATATTGGTTACTAACTCTGACTGACTGATGGAGAGTAACCTGCCTGCACCTTCATCCCAGCTTTTGCTATATTAATAATATGCTTGATCATAAACTAGATATCATGCGAAATAAACAAATAATAAAATAATTCAGTTTTTTTACTCTCTTGAGCCAATACGTGTTCCTATGACATAATATTTAAAATGCCCGTAATGGCATAACTAAAGAAGAAAATGACAATCTTTAACAAATTTGGTTCCAATGCACTGTCAATCTACACTCACCTCTTTTTTGTTAAGCTCTAGCATCTTGGAATGAATATCTAAAAGTCTGGAGGTAAATTCATCCACTTTCTTAGTTCTGCGTAGTGGGAAACAGACAAATAATATCAAATGATAAGGCATAAACAGAGATAGACTAGAGTAGAAAGACCATATTTTGGTAGCTAAGCTAGAATGACAAATATATGATGGCAGGCCAAATCGACAAGAATTAAAAATGGTAGAATTGTGCGAGGTAAATCACACAGACAATAAGTGAATGTATACGCTCACAGACATCTAATGCAAATTGTTCTTCACAATTTGAAAGGTAAAACAAAAAACCCAAGAATCAGTAAATATAGTAAAATGCCCATGGAATGCAATCTCTCATACAGCAAAATCTAGAGTTGATCCCAAGACCAGCTGAACATGAAAACTGTAAAAGAATAATAACACAACACATAACATGTCTCTAAATAGGTAAGGAGGGGGGAAAAGAAGACCTGGAGAGAGAGTCCTGTAGAAATTCTCCATCTTGACTCACTCTGTCAACTAGCTCATTAAATACTGGGGCTAACTCACACGCCTGCTTCCAGTGACTTCGGGGGAATGATGCGGGGAACAACGTAAACGGCGCATGAACCAAGCCCACGCCAGGAACACTTCCTGATCTCTATAATTCTAAACAAGCTGACATCAAATTCAAGAACTAACAAACAAGATGAGACTATTACAAAGGGCAGTGAAATAATGCATTGTTCTAACGATCCAACAAATGTGAAAAACTCTTTATTTTTCACATGACAGTCACCAAGCCTCGCCAGTGAACTATGATTCCTTATCAGAAAATCAATACTTTATAGAGTACAGAATTCAAATGTTCACAATATAATATAATATATTCAGTCAACGTTTCTTGGTATATCACTGAAGACAGTAGCGGAAAAATACGATTGCTTATGGAGACTGAGAAGTATTGGGAAGAGGGAAGTGAGAACTACATTGGAAACGGACCTCAACAGATTTATCACCAGTAACAAGGCCATGAAGCGAGCTCCATACTAGAGCGTCATAAGCAATCTTGTGAAGTAACTGCTGATCAATAGCATGATAATCGGAAAGAGGAAGGGTGGCAGTTCCTTCGATATCGCCATGCTTCAGAGGCAAAATTGGCGGGCAAGAAGCAGCAGCCGATAGCTGAGACATGATCTTGATGGGCTTACGAAAGCGAATAGAGCCGGGTTTGAGTGAACTAAGAAAAAGAAGGTGATTTTGAGTCTGATCTGACGCAGAAGATACTAAGAATGCGGAATAAACTACTGTTGCCTTTTCATACTTATTTTTGGTTTTGCCAGCTTTGTCTTCTGTCCATACAGCGATGAAAAGATCAAACGAAGATGCGTGTCCTTTTTTTCGCTGTTTTTTTTGCCATCGAAGAAGATGCTGGTCATGCGCCAAACTGAACTCGAATTCCTTAAATAAAGACGTGGTGTGATTTTCTTAAAATAGTTTTATATTGATACTAATTTATAAGTTAAACAAACTAAATTAAAAAAATAATAAATGAAGGATTGATAACATTTTTGTTGGGAAAAAAAAACTTAGATGAAGTTTATTATATGTATCATATTAAATAGGGGGAATTTCACTGTAGGACCGCAGAAGACAAATAATCTCAAAGAGCCCTCAAAACTTTCTGAAACCTCACTGCAGGATCAAGGGACCAATCTGATATTAATTTTTAGAGTGAGATTACAATAATACCCCTCCCTTTTTATTTTATTAAAAAATAAATATTTACCGGAGTTACTGTTCCAGCCACCGGAGGTCGGAGGTCTGGCCACCGGCGCTCAGGTGGCCGCCATCGGGTCCGGTCACCGGTGGCCGGAACAGTAACTCCGGCGAGACCTCCGGTGGCCGAAGTTTTTTTTGTTTAAAACAAAGTGGCCAAGGGAGGGTTTGAACCCAGGATCCCTTGGCACACCAAAAGACTTGTAACCACCAAGCCAAGCAACCCATTCAATCATAACATTCAAATAAAACTATATATAACAAAATAAACGCAACAGTCCAAATGTATATGAACAAGTGAAATTAGACGATTTACAAGTATAATTCAGAAATTTGCAACAAAAATTAGGCAATTTACAAATAACATAATAAAAGTCATAACCCAAAATGCAAGTATTTAAGTGCAAATGAGCAAGTAAAATTTGAAGATTTACAATAAAAGTTTATGGATTTACAACCCAAATTTAGCAAACACAAGAGAATTCACAACCAAAAATGTAAGTGTTTGAGTGTAAGTGAACAAGTGAAATTAGACGATTTACAAGTGTAATCCAGCAATTTACAACAAAAATTAGACAATTTACAAATAACATAATAGAAGTCATAACCTCAAATGCAAGTGTTTAAGTGCAAATGAGTAAGTGAAATTTGAAGATTTACAATAAAATTTTATGGATTTACAACCCAAGTTTGATAAACACAAGAGAATTCACAACCCAAAATGTAAGTGTTTGAGTGTAAGTGAAGAAGTGAAATTAGACGATTTACAAGTGGAATTCAGCAATTTACAACAAAAATTAGGCAATTTACAAATAACATAATAGAAGTCATAACCCCAAATGCAAGTGCTTAAGTGCAAATGAGCAAGTGAAATTGTCGAATTTCACTTGCAAATCTATAAACTTTTGTTGTAAATCTTCAAATTTTATTTGTTCATTTACACTTAAACACTTGTATTTGGGATTGTGAGTTCCATTATGTTATTTGTAAATTGCCTAATTTTTGTTGTAAATTGCTGAATTCCACTTGTAAATCGTCTAATTTCACTTGTTCACTTACACTCAAACACTTACATTTTAGGTTGTGAATTCTCTTGTGTTTGCCAAATTTGGGTTGTAAATCCATAAACTTTTATTGTAAATCTTCAAATTTTACTTGCTCATTTGCACTTAAATACTTGCATTTTGGGTTATGACTTCTATTATGTTATTTGTAAATTGCCTAATTTTTGTTGCAAATTTCTGAATTCCACTTGTAAATCGTCTAATTTCACTTATTCACATACATTTGGACTGTTGCGTTTATTTTGTTATATATAGTTTTATTTGCATGTTATGATTGAATGGGTTGCTTGGCTTGGTGGTTACAAGTCTTTTGGTGTGCCAAGGGGTCCTGGGTTCAAACCCTCACTTGGCCACTTTGTTTTAAACAAAAAAACTTCGGCCATCGGAGGTCTCGTCGGAGTTACTGTTCCGGCCACCGGTGACCGGACCCCGACGGCGGCCACCTGAGCGCTGGTGGCCGGACCTCCGACCTCCGGTGGCCGGAACAGTAACTCCGGTAAATATTTATTTTTTAATAAAATAAAAAGGGAGGGGTATTATTGTAATCTCACTCTAAAAATTAATATTAGATTGGTCCCTTGGTCCTGCAGTGAGGTTTCAGAAAGTTTTGGGGCTCTTTGATATTAATTGTCTTCTGCGGTCCTACAGTGAAATTTTCCCTATTAAATTCTCCAATCACACATAATTATATATATTATTTTATGTAAATTTATAATTAAATATTATTAAATCTTAATATTTTAAAAATAAGACATATCACCACCATATATGATCGAACAACATAAGTAACTTGATCCATAAGTGTTTTCTTTTGCCATAAATACGTGGATAACAATAACATACTGCATGTGACATGGCACCACGCATCTCCGTTTTCCGTATAGGCCTTTTGGGGAGGCACGATTTGAGAGAACCAGGCAGCCCAACGGCTCATGTGCTATCCTGTGCTCTTGCGTTCTCACTTCTCGTGCGCTGGACGCTGGCGCCGTAGTGGCGTCGTCTTTCATTTATTTATTTAAAAATTAAAAGAAAAGTTCGGCATGCGCGACTCCTATTGAATTTGGCGTAGTGGGTTGGTTAAGAGACTGACTAATTGATGATTCTTTGTTTATTGGGCCTACGGCCTCGCCTTCGCCATATGAATGTAGCATTATTGGGCTAGAGCCCATAGCCACGTGTGCTAAAAATCCAAACCGGTGACGATTTGCAGCGTTATATGGAGGGAAAATGCCCTTTTTAGCAAAAAAAAAAAAAAAAGCTCTGTTTGAGACCCGTAGTTACCCATTATTTCCAGGGGAAGGAATCTTTTTTCCTGCGTTAAAAGAAATAATCGAAGACTTTGCAAACACACATTCTATTTGCCTTCTCTTTTACTGGTAGAGATAGCCTCGGTAAAATCAGAATAATACTACCTCTAATTTTTAATATAAAAATTAGTTGATTAATTTAAATAAATTAAAAAAAATTAGTTAAGTTAATTATTTATAATAAATATGTGTTGTCTTTCTTAAAATGCTCATATTAATCAAGTGTATTAACTAAAACTATCATTATTACAAGAACTATATTGAAAAAAATAGATAAATATAAGAGATAAAGTGAATTAGGATCTTATATTTAAAATTAAAACAAAGTTACCTACTCGAGTTAGTAAAATAAAAGGAGAGAAATCCTTGTAAACTACTGCTGTACATTTTTACATGAAATGAAAGTATTCCTTTTCTTGATATTACGAACGACGTCAACGCTACGAAATTGATTTCTCGTCCAGATTAGATCTGACTTTCAGAATTGGTCGTAGAGGCTTAATGTCTTCCTGTTCTTCTTGTTGCTGCCGCTCCAGAGAATTCGACTTTTGGAAAGATTTGCTCCTATTCTTCTTCTTCTTCTTCTTACTGTCGGTAATCTCCTCCACGTTGTCATTAATGCTGACCGTCTTCTTCGGAGCTTCCCTTGGAGGTACCGTTTTCTCTTCTCCGTTCATGTTCATTCCTGCACCGTTCTTCTCTCGGGCCTTCTGCTCCTTTGTCTCTGGCTTGACCACTGCCTCGTCTTCTCTACAAGTCTGAACCTTGGCTGAGCCGAACTGTACGGGACGCCCTAAAGTCACCGTCTTCGATACTTGGGACATCAAGGTTTTCACGATAAAATGATAGATCCTGTAACAGATGCCTAAAGATCGAACATGAGGTTCTCTCTGGTCCATCTGATCGCTTCAAATCAATCCGACGATAAATATGAGAATAATGGGATGATGGTATCTAAGGGGAAGGGAAAGACATATTATTGATAAATCTCTCCGTAGTGCTGAGATATAGAATATAAAGCCTGCAAGTCAGTGGATAGTTGAATCTCTCCGCAAGAGATTCATTTCTTTTCTTGCAAGGAATGTTATATTAGTGGCCCCTAAATTTATCTTTATAAGCAGGGTATGCTAATCGTAAAGGCGGAGCGCAAGAATTCTCTTCTGCTTAGACCCAGGTAAATATGGATTGAGAGAAAGGACGACAGCACAAAACCGGCTTCAACTGACTTAATTCTGAACAGCTATTAAGGCAAACAAATCAATAAATGACTAATCATTTATGATCATCAGTAATAGGCAGTTTCTTTTTATACTCAGCCAACCTCAACGTTTCAATCGGATATCGTGGGATAATGGGGAGATAAAGAAATTTCAGGAATACTTATTATTTTAAATTATTTTGGATCTTTTCTAGTGATGTTATTTAAACTGTCGATAGGATTCAATTTATTTTAAATATTTGATGAGATTATAGGAGTCGAATAAGGAACCATCTCGTTGGCAATAGATATGTTACTATTTATCTGTTAAAATCAATCCCAAGATTTTAAGGATTATTTTTTTAACATTATTCAGTTATTTTTCTATAATTTCAGTCTATAAAATAAACCAGCTTCCTATCATGAAAGAGCGATATGTCATTTCTTTTTCTTTTTTTTTTTTTAAATCTCTTTTATAGTAAATCTTCAGCTAGTAAAGGAAAGTCTTTTGAATTACTTGCTTTTTTTTTTCTGTTCTTTATTAATTTATGAAGTTAAATTCTGATTTCATATTAAACTAAAATCAAAATATTTTTCTTCTTTCTTCCCCCGCCCCCCTATTTCTTTTATCCTTCCCTCTCAAAAGAATAAATTCACGCACGCATATGATAATGATATGAAACGGTAAACACACTCATATCTCATGCTCTCATCATGCTTATTGTACCCTTCTTCGTTGCGAGCAGAAATCGAATATAAACGGAAATGAATATGCACCAAATTACCGAGTATGGCCTTTCATAAACACCCAAGGATGCAAAACACCGGTGGTTTGGGTGAATTGGACGGGACTGAGCATCCATTTCGTCCAAGATTGTGAGTTCGGGATAATTGTGACCGTCACGCTGCCCCTTCGCCTATGTTGACTTCCCTTCAGCCTTCCTCTTGTTTCGAGGCTAAACGAATTCGTTTGCCGCAACTTTTCTTGTCTGACGTTAAATTCCAGTTCGCCGCGAGAGGATAATGGACATAAAAAGAATAATACTAACATTTTAAATCCACAGTAACTAGATTTTACTCAACGAACAAAATTGGGGTGTGGTTTACAGCTGTATTCGATTTTATTACTCGGTTTCAGTGACAAATCAACGTAATAGTACTCCCGTCTATAGTACAATTTGGCATCTTCCAAACAGAGCTATGCCGATATACGTCCACACAAGCGCCAGTATGCTCCAGAGTGAAATAGAGACTTCTCAAATACCCAGATATCACGGACAAGAACCTGGAAAACATAGAAAACAAGCAACTAATGCAAGGAAAAGGTAGCATCGGTCTGGAATAAAGAGAAACGGATCCAATTGGGAGAAGAAAAGCATGTTGCGCACAACTTCAATATAGCATGCAGTTCCTATTATCTTGCTGATTTCCTTTATAATAAAGGGGTATTCTTCAAATATAAGTCGCGACAATGGCACAGAGGGGATGAAAATCCGAAGAGTTCCCTTCCATCCAACAAATACGCAACTAAACAGAAGAATAAACACCATATTTTCCCTTTCTGATTTAAAACATTATCCTCATTGACAGAAATTAACAAGGGATGCAATAGCTGGTAACATCACAGGCAAGAAATTTGAAAAAAAACCGAAATATTACCTCCTTGTCTTTGTCCCCGGCTACAACAGTGCCTTTTGAGTCATATGCTTCAAATTTCTACAAGGAATGTAACACAAATTTCATTGGTTTGAGTACCAGAAATCTTACAAGTTGTGAAATCAAGTGGTTTCTGGATTCTAAAATATAATCAAGGTTTGAGTGTGAGCGTAAAGCATACATGCTTAGCCAAAAACTCAAGAGTAAGCTGAATGAACAATTTATTGAGGTCATTTCGATCAACACCAATCTGCAAGTGATAACAAGTGTAAAAGTCATTAAATAGGAGAGGGAAAAAGGACTTTAGGACTCTATCAAGATAAGGGTGCAATTTAACGTCATATATAATCCACTCATCTGCAGTGAAACATCCTATTCTCTAGTTGCATTATAAACACATGGAAGAAAAAGCTGCCATACAGGTGGTGGTAGTAGTAGAAGAAGAATAGAAAAGTAAAGAAAAAGGAGCTCTAACCAGACGAGCACGTAAAGTTCGGACTTTAACAACTGGTTCGACCAATTCCCAATACACCTTGCTCCATACAGTTTCTCTTTGTTTAATTTCATTCTTAAGTGCCTGTTGATGAGAAAATCAAATATAAAATCTCACGAGTCAAAGTACATTCTCTTTAGAAGTTATGTGACATAAAAGAATCCATCATTGAAAGAAAAAAAATCACAATAGGATTGCAGTCAAATGGCAGCTGAAAGGAACTGCAGCTTACAGAAAACATGTTCTCAGTAACCGCTTTCCTTAATGAATTTTTGTCTCCATTAGCCATTAGTGTGTTTATCTGAGGACAAAAATGAAAATATCAGCATCGAGCCAGATAAAAGAAAACATAGAAATAACCAAGAGAAAGGTCAGAATCTATGTAAAGATGCGTGCTACAAGGCAAAAGAAGGAAACTATTATGAGCTCATGATAATCAATGCACTTTGTTCAGTTTCCTGGTCTTTCTCTTCAATAACATCCCTTCCATATAAATATATTATACAATCTTTTCATGGTTTTTATTGCATAAGTTACGTACACGAAATGAATAGAAGATTATAATTAAATGGCACTGTGCCTCCAAAAATTGTAATAATCGGTAAGACTTAAGAACATAATGGCAACTAACCTCCCTGTACATGGTGACGGCCTCATTGTAAAATTGCCTTTTTGAGTATCCAGTTTTTCTCAACTTGGCTATAGCATAAGCACTTTTGAGCTGCAGAAGAAAAGAAAGAAATTTTATTCAACCTTTAAAGTAAATTCAGTCTGCATTGAAAGAAGTAAAAAATGACCTACGGCTCAATGTCTTCAAAGGTAACTTCAGTACTTTATCAAAAAGGAAAAAGAAGAAAGCAATAATCAGACATATTTCTTTGAAATCAAAGCAAAACTGAAGGAATTTGAATAAAAACTCGGATTGAGGGACATATTTATGGCATTAAGCTAACATCTGTAAAAGTAAGAAACAAAAGCTTGGAAATTTTAGATAGTTGACATGCAACAGCACCTCCAAAATTATATCATCTTTGGTTCTTCTCCAACCACTTCTTGTGAACCATCTGATACATGAAATGTCAAAAGTGTAAATGCTACGTAATAGTAATACTAAGGGAAATAAACAGTGCAAACTAAACTAGTGTAGGGAGTCATCATCATGGGGTGAAAGAAAACTAATTTCTCGTTAAGCTGATAAGATTGATGATGTTAGATGCTGACTAAAGAGTGGGGGAAAAAATTGCTATCCTGAAATTTAATTGCAACGAACAAAACTTCTTCAGTAATAAATGCTTCATGTAAGCTTTGACAACAGCTAATTCAAGGGAAATCCAATTAAAAAATTTGAACAAATGAGGCTTAACCTCTGCCAAAATGAGATTGGTTCGCGAGGTGCATATGGTTCATAGACAAATCCAGGACTGGACATGGAAACTTTAACTGCTCCCTGCATCAAAGATATATATTACCCAACCATCAAAATTATTATGTAATTTGAAAGGGATTAAAGGCAGCTACAACAGATCTTTCGTTATTCATTAAAAATACTGGGACCATGAAACAATTATACGCACAGCAGATAATTTCCAAGTGTTGGATAAAAGAACTGCATAAACTTCATATAATCCCATGCCAAGTTTATTTTAGAGAAGGTACATACAGCGTAAGTGCCAACATAAGGTATATCAAGGTCAAAGTCGTTAGAAAGCTTCCTATGCAACTTGCCAAATTAAATGATCATTTGCCACACATAGTATCAAAAGTGTCAAGAATGAATTACCGCTCAGTCAACTTTCTTGGTATGTCTCAATAATGAATCATATGCCGCATTTCTTACGTTCATGTTTCATATGATCTCCCAGAATCTAAGAAAACATTTCGTACATGGAATCAAGTTTTGCAGAATTGGAATGGGAGTGTAGCATACATAGTTCAATTTGTGATTGTGGTGGGGAGAAAATGGGGATAATAACACTAGCTGCATTCTGCAATCATAGGCAAGATGCGATTCCGTAGAGGAAATATTTGCGCAGTCTCACTTATTCGGGGCTAATAAGTCCTTCGTTGACTACAGAACAAGATGGGAACAAGGCACAACCACCCTCCATTACATGCATAGAAATAACTATACATATATGCATATAAAATTAAACATGATAAGGATGCATATATATTCAGTCCCCATTAGTGGAGGCAGGATATAATCCCCATTCCACCGAACTAAATTTACTCTAAGAGCTAAGATGAGTAGTGACTTAAAGCGAACAGAAGGATCAGTGGACTCCCAAGTGAAAAGTTCCCAATTCCTTCATAACGGAGCTTCCAGCTCACTTTTAGCATTCCCACAAAGTAAATCAATCCAATAATTTTAAGTGGTCTATAAATACAAAAAAAAAAAAAAAGCACAAAATGCTTCTTCATTATGAAAAGAAGATGAACAGTGATAAGATATCACACCATTTTTCGTGCTTGTGCAGGGGCATTAGCTTGGGTAGTTGCCAACCTCCTCTCATTCCTAAAGATGGTCAACTCAGCAACCTAAGAAAGTAACTACAAAATTAGGAAGCCCCTGGTTTTTTTCCCCCTTTTAATGTGATCTGGAACTGGAATAGACAGTGACTTTGGTGTGTTACCATGGCAGACCGGACTGTCAAAGTTTTACCACTAGTCCGGGGAAAGGCGTTATGGCCATTGTACAAGTTAGAAGAGAAGCTCTTGAGGCTGAAACTAAATTTAAGACCTGATCAAGCAGAAATACTCGAATGTTGAAAAATCTGAAGGCATTAGAGCTACAGAAAAGCATAAAATTAAAATCAGACAGCAAGTTTTCGATGAATTGAGGTGGAAAGCAACCACCGTAAAATTCTTTCAAAACAGATTACCATTTGATACACCACTGGCATGGTTGCTGTAGCTTCGAATCCTGGAGTTCAAAGATATACTGCCATCTTAGTGAGTAAAATTTTCAGAATGTTATTCAATCTAAGAGTACAGTGTGCAAGCTTCGGTTCGGTAGTTAACTAAGCATAAAAGTAAGTCCAACACCAGTTGCAAACAAAGTTGAAGAGAATATAGATTCAAATACATGAAAAGCTTCATCATTCGACATTTTAACAGGAATCAATCACCAGAAAGGCAAGAATTGTTACTCACGGGTAAGAAGATTCTCGAAGTCCAGATACATGATGCAGCACGCGAATCAACTGTAAGCTTCTTAAGGCCATCTTCAACTGAGAAACAATGAGCTCTTCTAAAGCCCCTTCTCAGATCACGAATTCGTCCGAGTTTCTTGTTTATGGAAGGTTTTTGGAGGGTTTAAAGTCGGGGGGCGGCTCCGGCGGAAATCTGGATCGTCTATTAAAATTCGACGGCATAGATTTAATTTGGTTTTATTTTTAAGCTGTAATTTTCTTTAGTTTTTAAACCAGAAACCGATGTTCTTTAAGAACACATGCCATGTGGTGGTCAGTTAAAAAATTAAGAAATAAATAACATATATTGCATTCTTTTTTTTTTTTGTACCAGCATTTTTTTTTTTGCCAGCTTTACCAGCAATATTTGCATGCATTCAGACAAGGTAAATCTTATTTAAAAAATGAGCAAGTAATACGTGTCATATGATTTAATGTTAAAGATAAGGCCCTGTTTGGATAGCAGGCCAAACCATGGTTTGGAGACCCAATCCATGATTTAGGAAAAAAGCAACCCAAACAAGCACAAATTATCTGAAACCATGGTTTGGATCAAAACCATGGTTTTGAAACCCAAAACCATGATTTCGAGAAAAGTGAATCCATTCTGCTTCTGGTTCAAATTGGAGAGTATGATTGTACCTATTAGAATAAATCTCAATAATAATATGACTTTAACACCCCTTAATTAAGTTTTTATAAACATATTTAATCTTATATCTTATAAATAAATATACACATATTAATTATTTATTAATTATATTATCTTATGTATTATTAATTATATTGGTAAAAAAATATATTATTAACAATTTTATTCCTTCAAATTAAAATATATCATACAATCTATGTTTTATGTAATTATCATATTAACTTATGCTTTTTTTTAATAATTTGTACATATAAAAAGTATTTCTGATAACAATTATCCAAACACTCTCACTTTTCAGAATCACTTTTTCACAAAATCTATTCTTCACAAAATCTATTTTTTCCAGAATCTATTCTCCAAAAGTTATTCTTCAAACTATAGTTTGGTTTCATCCAAACACACCCTAAACCTGATATTTTACACACCACTGATAACTCACAAACTTGGCTCTCGAGTCTCAAAACACAAACTTAACTCGTCCCTCCATAAACATTTAAATTTTATAAACAGATTTTTTTACAAAAGAAAATTTTATCAAACAAACAGAATTTAATTTGGAGTGAACTCAAATAAGAATGAAAAAGTTTTCAATTTTGGAAATTTCCTCCCGCCATTTCTATAATTTTTTTCTCAACATTTGAACTTATATTTTTTTCCTTATAAAAAGTAAGACTGTTTATAATCTATTTTCACGGTTTGTTCATGATAGTGGGATTAGGAAGTAACCTCCATTAGGCTGTTTAAGTGCGTTAGAAGATAATGAAAGTCTTTATTATTTATAGGCACTCTTTCTACTGTCACGATCAAAAAGAATTGGAAGAAAAAACTGGGTATAAAGATCCTCTGTGCTTTCGACAAATCCTGATCATTAACCTGTATGAAGAAATTATATGGATATTAAAATATCCTATATTTCAAGTGGGGGCATCGTGAATATTTTACTCATCAGACAATGAAAAATGTAATAGTGAGAGGAGTTTTATGAAGAAAATTCAAGGAAGTTTATTCTGAATTTTGAAACATCACGAAGCTTTATGTGTGTGTGTATTTTGACAAAAGAACATTTTTACTAATAAAGGAAAAAAATACAAAGAATTCAGAGAAACAAAAGAAACCTAACAATTAAAAAAAAAAAAAGACTTAAGGCTTCAGTTTTCCTTTATTTTATTTTCTATTTTTAGTTTTTTTAAATTTTTTATTAACATTTTTATACAACTTTTTAAATAACACACAACATCCAAGAAAATAATCTTATCACCCCGACTTAGTGACCTTGTCCTTAGAGGCCCATAAAATCTACAGCTGGGCTCGTCCTCGGTCCAATTCCATCCAATTCAAAATTTTCTCTTGCCTCCGGTCTTCGGAGATGAGGTTGCCGGTCAAAAAGGGGGAAAAGATCAAAGAAGATTCGAACTCTTCGAATGACATGACAATGTCTTTTATATTTTTTTTCTCCTATTTTTAATATAAAAATTTGTTAACTAATTTATAAGAAATATTTGTTATTTTTTTAAAATATTATTAATTAGAATAATCATCGTTATAAAAATTATCTTTAAAAAATAAATAAATATAAAATCAAAATTAATCCCCGAAAACAGGTAGTGTAATTTAGTTCCCGCCTCGCAGCCCGGGCATGAGCTTTCTGAGGAATCAGACACTCGAAGCCAGTGGAAAATCGACGGAGATCGCTGTGAATAAATACACGCTTCGTATTTTATTCGAGATATCACATAACCATTCACCACCGGGTTCAAACGAAGAATCAAGAATTGCAGTGAGAACACTATTTACGGCGAAGCAAAATGTCAAATATTATTGTTTGTGCCCGCTTCAGGCCTTTGTCTTCGAAGGAGAACCGAATTGACGATAGTTCTGTCTGCATTCGAAGTGTAGACACCGAAACTTTTGTTTTCAAGGTTTTAATCTGCCAGACCAAGCATTTCGTCGCCTTATTTCCATTATGACTATGAAATTGATCGTTCAAATATTGAGTGCATTGCCTTCTGGATTTGAAATGATTTTGATCAGGATGAGAAGGAAGAGGATTTCACGTTTAGCTTTGATAGAGTGTTCTATGAGAAATCCGAACAGGCTGAAGTCTACGAATTCCTAGCTCTTCCCATAGTTCGAGGTACACATGTTTTCAATCTAGATACTGACGCTTTCTTAATTTCAGTTCCTTTCCATAAATTAGATATCAGAAACTCATCTCGGCCAAATACGGCATCAACTTTTTGAGCCTTTCTGAGCCTTCGACACAGAAACCTTTGAATCTCTTGCCACCAATTCTTTAATCTTGATAACTAAATCAACATAAGGATGGTTCTGGCTTCAAACGTTTAACGCGCCTACAGAATCATTGTACAACGCTACTTCCTTTGGTCCCTCGTTCCAGCAGATCTCTAATCCCAAAAAAATAGCCCAAACATCAACTTCAGTTGCATAGAATTTTACAGCTGAATGGTTCTTAAAAATAGAGTTAGATAGAATGGCAATGGCACGTACCTTAGCTATAGCCTTGCAGAGATTGGATTTTCTACGCTCACAAAAATTTGAATGTAAATAAAAGTGAATAAAGAGGGTATATTATATGAAAGTGATAAAGAAAAAGGGTGGATAAATTAAATATGATGATGATATGTAAATCCTCTGTATATGGCCACATTTTCTTGTATTTTTTTTTTTCGAATACACGGATAAATAGATTAAAAAAATAAAAAGAGATTCAATCTGATAGTTTTACCTATTTGTGTTACTATTTTTTCCCGAGGATATAATGCGTTTGACTTTACATGTTCTCCATCAACGAAGCAGATGCCGCTAATGCTATTAACGGGACAATTATAACTTATGGTCAGGTAAGATGTCATTACTCGGCTAATATTTTTCAGTACTTACTGATCTCCTAGTATCACAAACAATTACCAATTCTGCTTGTGAGACACGCATGCAGTAACATCTTTTTAGTTCTTCCATACTAGAATGAGATCCTGTCAAAACTGGTGAGAAAAGATATGTTGCATCACAAGGCGAGAAAACACGCAAAATTTTAATTGCGATTGAACTTTTGTTGTATTCCTATCAACTATACGAAGAGTTCAAGAATATTCCACAAAATCTCAGTAGGAATGAAATTTTTATGTTTAACCGTTGGCATAAAAGGTCATCTCTGGCTTTCCATCAGGAAGGACTCTGCTATTTTTGGCTGAGTGTTTTTCTTATTCTATCTGCTCAATTTATGAATGCGGTTTCTTAATTAACTTTAATCGGGAATTTGTTTTCTGCAATCAACGGCAGACTGGGGCCGGGAAGACATATAGCATGGAGGTGAAGTATTTTCACTTCAGTTGTCCTCATAATGATTTTATAGAACATAAAAGGCAGCAACACCAAGTTAGTATGACTTTCTGAAGCAGGGACCTGGTATATTAGAATGCGACGAACCGAAGAAGGGGCTGCTTCCCAGAGTTGTGTTTGGACTTTTTGATACCCTAAATCGTTCAGACGAAGAAGACATAAAGTATTCAATTAAGCTGTCAATGGTACCAAGGCACTTACCAATTAACTCCAGGATCTGCAGTAAATGAAGTAACATTTGTTTAAATTTGGTAATTTTTCTGATTTTTTTGGGGGCTTGTCCAGGCTGAAATCTACATGGAGAAAGTAAGGTAAGCATCGTGAAAGCAATTATTTTTCTTATGGCCATCGTGCATGCCGGTGGCATCTGAATGGAAATCTACATGGAGAAAGTAAGGTAAGCATCGTAATAGCCGACCTTTTTAGCTGTAGAATAACTCTTTCTGCTCTTACGTAGGGACCTATTCAATTTATCAAATGACAATATACAGATTAAGGAGAGCAAAACACAAGGAATAATATTACCTGGGGTAGCAGAGGTGAGCAATTCTAGTGGGAATTCTGTATACGCTATTTCGCTCTCTCTCTTTTTTATCTGGTTCAAAAGCTATTTTCCTTTCTACAGTTAGATATATGTCCTGGCTGGCTAGCTCTTAATAAATGAGATTATGAGACGTAAATATGACATGTTCTGTTGGCACAGTGATATGTAGCTAAATTAAATTCTGACAAAATGAGATAAATCAGGAAAAATAAATTGAAGTCATTAGTTCTTTTTAATAAGAAATATTGTTATTTTTCAGACACAAACTTCAGAAGGGAATTTTATTGTTAATTATCATCCGCTGACAGTCTTTGTTGTGGTTACGTCTTAGATTGCATACTGTTCTCTCTCAATTTTTTCACGAGAACAAGAACCCGCTTCATTTTAAATAAGATTAGACCCATTTATTATATCAAACCTGAAACAATTCATTCCGTACATAGTTTATGAACATGTCTTGCTATAAGTTTTACATGATACATTTGATTAAAGTAAGACAAATATTCATTTTATTACAATTGAGAAAACCTTGATAGCATATAATGCTAACAATAGTGGTCATTTTCCGCACTTCAGAAAACTGTACAGAATCCTGCCGAGGCATTACAAAGCCTATCGGTAAGCAAAGAACAGTTTTAGAAGCCATTACAGTTTGATACAAAGTACTTTAGCCTCTAATTCTGATCTTAAATATGCAGAGGGGAATAGCTAACCGAGCAGTGGGAGAGACCCGTATCCTCCTTTTATTTTTTCCTCAACCGTTTTTGTTCTACGATCAAGCAATACATAGGGGAATATTACCTGCGTTCTCCAACCATCCTAAGCTTGAAAACCATAGAAATGAACATGGCTAGCAGCAGAAGCCATTGTGTTTATATATTCACAATCCTGCTGGAATATACCAAACATAAAAGATCGAAGTCTGGAAAAGTCATTCTTGTAGACTTGGCGGGGTCTGAAAAAGTGGAGAAAACAGGAGCTGAGGGCAGAGTTCTAGAAGAAGCTAAGTCCATAAATAAATCCCTTTCTGCACTTGGGAATGTCATAAATGCTCTCACTTGTGGTTTACCGGGAAAAGCAAACCACGTCCCTTATCGTGATTCCAAGCTCACTCGAATTCTTCAGGATGCACTTGTTAGTTCCTCCCCCTCGGCTTGATCAGATCGTAACCCCTTTTTTTTAATATAACCAGAGATATGTTGTTACTTGTTCACAGGGAGGGAATTCTAGGACCGCATTACTCTGTTGTTGCTCCCCAAGTTCCCTAAATGCATCCGAGACCCTTTCCACTCTTCGATTTGGTGCAAGGTATGCTATCCATGAATGTATATAAGCACGGTCCCACGTGATTGAAAATATAGATATTCACAGGGTTGGATGGAATAACACAACTAACTTGCTTAGCAGTCAACAAAGTCTAATTGATAACATGGGCAGCAACTCTAAATGTAAAAAGTGAGATCGACTTTAAGTAGTTTTTTCAGATCAAGGGAAGATATTTGCAAGTTAGGGAGGGGAGATTCTACTAATGATCCTTATCTCATTGTGGGACTTGGTGTTGGGAGCAGGGCGAAACATGTAAAAACCTCCCCGCGTGTCGATTGCAATGAAGAAAAATGCATCAAAGATTACTGTGCCTCCCGTCCACTCGCTGATGAGGCGTGCGCTAGAATTCTGAGCAAGGTGAGAATACTGTAACCGATTTCCTTGTACCTCATTGTGATCTGAGTTCGTAAATCTCTGTTGATACAGTTAAGGGAAAGAATGAATGTTGATGATGTGAAGTTACTAGAGGAATTATTCATACTAGAGGGCATTGTATTTGATCCTCAATCAGTTGAAGAACTGGAGTCAGATTATGAAGATCTTACTCTACAGACTATTTCCTCACTGCAAGCAGCCTTGGAACAATTTATCTCTACCATTGTCGAGGTAAAAGGAGAAAAGTGCCAAAAGCTGTCTCTTTTTCGAAAAGAATTTCTCTGATCATTGCAGTCCATTGACCTTAGTGTCCTTTAATTTCCTAGAAACCCCAGTGCAAAGCCCGGGCTTTTACGAAAATTCACAAGACTCGAAACTCACAAATAGCTAAGCAATACTATTGATACTAATAGTTAGTTGGCTAATTTGAATAAGTTAAAAAAATTAGTTAGAATTATCATGTGATAAAATTTTTAACATATGCAACTAGTAAAAAGATTATCTTGAAAAAAATAGATAAATATGAAAGACAAAATAGACTAAAATTTTGTATTTAGAACTAGATTGAAAATTAAACTAACTCAGATAACATAAGGTAATATAATCCCATCCAAATTGAACCTCAAGGGGATACGAAGGGATCGTAATTCTATGCTAAAATGAGATTTTCTGCGTATACAAGTATGACTTGCATTTGTTGCTCACTTAACTGTTGATTTTGAAATTTTACAGCTCAGAAAGGAAAATAGCATTCTCAAGGCGAAACTTGACGCTGCCACCAACTCTGATGCGTGCAAGGAAGTGAAAAATTCTGTTTTTACAAATATGATTTCGGGCACCCTGGCCTTTTTCAGTAGCCGATCGGTTCACGCTGCCCCCTCCAGTTGCTGACATTAATTCATACTTTTTTAAAGCTTGAATGAATCATTTTCGTTGTTAGTTGGCTAGACAGGGAAAGTGAAATCCTTGACGCGCGAAAGAGTTGCAATGCTTGGTACTTATGACTGTTTCTGTGCCCAACAAGAGTTGTCTAATGCCCGATGGCCATCCGCCCGTCCAATTCCTGAAGCGGACTCAATTACGCGCTTGGTTCCATGTGAAAAATTTGATCCGGGATGGTCAGGCCCATTAAATTACGGCATAGCGTACGTATGATTGCTATTTTATTTTTTTCATATAAATGGTTTGGTTGTCCTCTGAATATCTTTAGTTCTTTACCGATAGAATCATGATGATTTCTTGATCCGTCGTTCGTCACAACGACGCTGCTTTAACCACTTAGTTCAGTAGTTTTACCGTTTGCCAGAAGCCCAAAACAAACTCTGGAAAAAAAAAAAACTCATTCATTTCATTGTGTAGGCCGGAAATTTGGACTTTCACTCATTTGAAATACTATCTCCACTGCTTAATATAAAAGCTAGTTGATTAATTTGAATAAATTAAGAAAATTTGTTGAGTTAATTATTTGTAATAATTAAATGTTGTCTTTTTTAGAATATTCTTGCTAATCATATATATTAATTATAATTACCATTTGATTGAATATTTAACATGTATAACTATTACAAAAACTGATTTGGAAGAAATGGATAAATATGAAAGACAAAATAGATTGAAGTCTTATATTTAAAATCAAAATAAAAGTCAAACAAGGTCTAATATTAAAGGTCGGAGATAGTAACTTAAATAGTTTTTTAATTGTAGGTAAGCATGTAAGAGTAATTTTGTCTCAACATAAAATGTACTTATAGATGATTTTATGAAAAAAAAACCTGTTTAAAATAGTTTATAAATAGTTTTTTAACTGTAAAAAGTTTTGTCTAACTTATATGAAACGTGTTTATATAAATGGTGTCAAACAAGTACTAAATAATGAAAACAAGCATTTAATTTTTTTTTTTTTTGTCTTTCCACCCTCTTGTGCGTGGCGTGGATAAGCTGAATTGGATTTTTCACGATTAGTCAAAATAAAAGGAATAATCATAATAAGGAACTATACGAAAAGCCATCTTTTGTTAGCTCCGGGTTGGGATGTGGATAGATGTTCCGATTTAAATGCTTGTCATGCTCTGGACTGTTGTCCATTAAAAGTGGATTCGCATGCACGATCGTATCACTTAAACGGAGTGTAAACGGTGAAATGCATGCTTGAACCTTGAGCATTTTGCTAATGACCCATGCCCTCCACCACTGGACACACTGCATATTCTGGAAGTTGAAATAATTCATACTTGCCGTTACAGGTCAAAGGTATGATATTATTCTGAAGCTTTCTCACGCTCAATCGTAAGATAACCATTGTTACAACTGCAGATTATACGGTTGATTTTGAAAGAGTAAGAATCTGAGAGACATCTAATGTACATAACCATTTTCTTATTTTTTGGATACATAGGCATAGTATTGTGCCATGGGAACAACGAAGGCAATGACTAACAAGCCTCCAACCACAAGAGAGAATTGTCCACGTTTCTCTTCCGTCTCTTCCCTGGATTTGAAGTTAGACTCTCGTTTGCTGTCTTTGAATGTCGGCCCACCAGGATCTGGAAGCCCATCAATGGCCGCAACTAGCCGTTTGGCCGTACTATAAATAGCTTCATTGTACTTCTCATCCGTGGCCAACACTGCATATATAAACTAGACATGTTGATCAGGTTGCTGTATGTTAAAACAAGATCAAGATTGACGATCTTTTTTTATACCAACAGCAAGGAATTATTATGAAATTTCCACGGAAAAGAATAGTCTGTGCAATTCCAACAGCAGGAGTCAACTATTCATGATGTCCATTCAAATTGACCGTTTTTTAAATCTTTGGCAAACTTGGTAAAATGAATGGGGATGCATAATATAGGCAGAAACGTGGAGATGCAAACTCTTAAAGCTGATTAGAAAACCTTACAAGTACAAACATCCAACAGTCACCCTTCTCATTAAGCTGAAAGTCAAGATAATGCGAGTCTTCTTACGTCAACTCTAAAAGGGTCTTTCAATCAAAATCTGCCACCACCTTTTTATCGAACACATAGCATGTCATAAATATTATGTAGTCTGGATTCATTACTTTACTTTATCTTTCAAACCACAAACTGGATCCCAAAACATACAGCAAATCAGGTAGATATGGTTATGAATAATTACATATCAAAGTTCATTGCTCAAACTTCATCTGGAAATGACAATCGTCACCCCAAGTTTGCCATATATTTATCTGGAAACTTTATCAGCACTAATTGATGACAGTGTTTGCAAAGTGAACAATAAAAAGTGAGAGGTAAGAAGTACCGGGAAGGTTCTCGGATACGGTGGCATCAAGGACCTTTTCTCCTACAGCTTGGACAAATGCTGGGCCGCCTGTGACCGCTCCTTCTTTCTGACTAGTCACAAGAACCACAATACCCTTATTGTTTCCTTCTTCTACAGTGGGATACCAACGCTCCAAACTTGGTCAGCATACTCAAAAGCATCAGCTTTGCTCTGTAACCACCTCACAATTCCAAAAACATCTATCATTCCGTTTATCAGCAGTTCAGTTGACATATAAAGGCAGGGTAAACCCAACTGTGGAAAAGCCTTACAAATTTAGTTCCCAAATTTTTATGTCAATTCATCTTTACTTTCCAAACAAGTAAACGCACAAGCTTGTTCTGGAAGCTAATAAATGGTTACAAAATTAGTCTTTTTCACCACTCGTATATCAACTAATAAAAAATTATAAAACTACACACCACATTTTGACGGGAATCGCTTGTCTTGCACACTCCTATGACTATGGAAGCATGGGAAAGTAAGAGTGTCAGGATAACAGAGATTGGGTTTAAAAGTCGCACAACTAACCGTAAGCTTTCGAACAGTGATAAAATTGATGTGAAAATTCTTCCTGGATTCCAAATCCGACATCAACTGCTTCAAATCCGACCTTGTCACTCGACTAAGCACTCCTGCATCGTCAAAGATGTACGACTCTTTAGGTGGCCCCTCGTTGAGCACATCGAATTCAGATGCCAGCGCATTGTCAGTGTGCAATAGTGGGCTAAAGTTGAGTGCCAAGGAAATAGCCAAAGCTGCCAGTCCCTGCTGAGCCTGGGTCAACCAGCTGGTGCATTTAGGCAAAGATAGTTTGAGAGATGATGGTTGATGCTTTTTGTGACTGGAAGTAGAGGGCTTGATGCAGAAGAGAGAATTCGACTTGTTGGGCGGAATAGAGGGAGAAGACGAAAGGATTTTGGAGGATGAAGCTTTGAATTTCGAGGGAGAGAGCGAGTGAGGTGAAAAAATGGTTGCCATGAGGGAGATTAGCAGATCAGAGAGGCAGATTGAGGGAGAAGAAAGGATTCATCAACAGAAAGTTGATGCTCTCTTGCCTACCACATCTTTCTCAGTACTCTGTATGCTTCAGATTTTTGGTGGCATCCATTGGCTGGCTGTGTTTGGATAACGTCTATTACCCTCGAGGGTCTTTTGGTCCATCTGGCCCACAAGTTTTTTTCCCATCTGTTTTTCACTTAAAATTCAAAAATCCTCAATGAGCTGATTTAGTTCAAGTAAATTTAAAGTATAATTTTTCCTAAAATTTTTTTTTACTGACATAAGATTATTAAGTTAAAAATTAACGACAAAAAATGACTTAATGTTGAACATTTTAATTCAAAGAGTAAGAAAATTTTACGTATGTTTTTAATATATGTCTATATATTTATAAAACTCATGATGGCAGAAAAATATTGATAAAATTTATTATTCCACTCTAAAAATATGAATAGTGAGACTTACACGTATTTGGGAGAAAAAGAAAGACTTTTTTTTTTTTTTACCAGAAAAAAAAGACTGACTTACATGTAAATTACGCCTCCTAATTTATAAATAAATCTTAGCGGGAAAATACGATTTTTCTCCATATATTTAAGCACAAGTACCGGTTGAAATGACTTTTAACCACCCCTTATGCCGCGGAATGCCCAGGCCAGGAGCTACTTTGCCCAAAAGGCACCCTGTATGGTCACCTCCATTAGGAACGGCCATGATAACTGTCCTCATTCTCTTTCATGGCCATTCCTCTCTCCCCTTTTCCGAATCCTGGAAATCCTATCCACAACCCTAATCCCAGCTTCCGCAAGTACTTCTCCTTCATCCTCAAACCCGTAATTTCTATCCCTAACTCCAACTCAACCTCCAAGAGGCATTTGCTACTCAAAACTTCTTTGCTCTGCCTCACTCTAGCTCCTCAACTCCCACTTGCGCAATCTTCCGCTGAAGTTCTGCCTTCCAAATCGCTTCTTTCTAGCATTGAGAATACGAAATCCTGGTTTCAATTCTACGGCGATGGGTTTGCTATTCGCGTCCCACCTGATTTCCAGGACATCAATGAGCCGGAGGTAACTTCCAAATAATCTACTATGCGCTGCTGACCAACTGACCATCTGATGACGAATGTTTGCTGTTATGTTTTCTTTTCTCATTATGATATCGATGTTGCCACATTTTCTTAATATTGAGATTTTTCTTTTTTGCCATTTAATGTCGATTACTTTAGTAATTTAGTTGTGGCATGCGTTATGTCTTGTGAGTTTTTTCCGAATAGGCGAATGGCTGAAATTCCCATCCATGCTTTGTAGGATTATAATGCGGGACTTTCTCTTTATGGGGACAAGGCAAAGCCAAAGACTTTTGCTGCACGGTTTGCATCACCCGATGGGTATTCTTATTATTGAACTCTTATTTTCTTGTTTCGCTTTTGTTTAATGTTTTGAAGAGATATGGAGAACTTGTGCTTTTTCACCATATCATTGATTTCGTTGTAAACTATTATGTAAATAAATTGAAAGCATTATAACACTTAAATTTTGACATACATTTGCTGGAGAAGCTGAGCAGTGTCCTGACAACTGTCAGGCTGTCAGCCAGACATTGGCATATATACTTGACGCGTATATTTGATTCCTTTGTATCTGAGAGGGAGAAAATTTGAAGTTACTCTGTCCAAGGTTTAAATAAATTTCCAAAGCAGTCCTTAACTACATCTTGGATTTCTGGTTTTTTTTCCTTTGGTTGAAACAGATCTGAGGTTCTCAGTGTTGTTACTCGCCCAACCAATCAACTAAAAATCACCTTCTTAGAGGTAATTGGACCTTCAATGCAGCTTTATTATCATTATTACTAGTTACTGTAATTGATGTTAGATACAGTTCCAGTCTTGGTTTTGATCTTTTTAGGAGCTTACATATTCCTCGCTGATTGGAGCAGGCACAGGACATAACTGATTTAGGGTCCTTGAAGAGTGCGGCAAGAATATTTGTTCCAGGTTTAAATTTTTATTTCAAATTCTGTTTGCTCGCTTTGCTTGGTTCTGCGATATGTTATAGGTTGAGCCTTTCCAGCATTGCCTCATCCAAACAATCTGCCACCATGCCCCTTCGTGATCATCATGCTTTAAACAAATAAGCATCCAACACCCCTTTGCTCACATGACCCACCAACGTTTAACTTCATGCAATGTCTCAAATAAAATTGCCACCCCAGCATACTTCCTCTTGATTAACCGATCAATTCCAGAAGAATTTAGCTACAGTGCGTGCTGATTATACTTGCTCACCCCTTGTAAAGTTCTCAAGAAGAAATCCTCAGCGCCAATATTTTCCTAATGCAAAACAATTTTATCCCTGGCTTTTGGTATCTAAGTTTGCTCATGGCCTTGCAGGAGGGGCAACTCTTTACTCTGCTCGAACAATAAAAATCAAGGAAGAGGATGATTTCAGGTAAATTTGATTTCAAAAGGATTATAATATAGCTACCTAACAGTTGAGGGAATTCCACAACGCATACTCTTTTTACCTCCCTGGAGAAAGGGAGATCCCATACCATAAATATTAACTCTCTCTTTTGGTTTGCTTGACATAGAACTGATGAGTAAAAGCTATGAATGGCTGAATTAATCTTGCATGCAGTTGCGGTGTTATCTGCAAACAACTATATTTATCCTTCAACATGAAATGATATTCCAATGCAATATTGGCTTTTTATACATCAGGACGTACTATTTCTATGAATTTGGTAGATACGAAGAGCACGCAGCATTGATGGCGGGTGTTAGCAGCGGAAAGGTATGTACCACCTTCATTTTACCGATAGGACTGTCTAAGTCCTAGCTTAATTAATATTATGTTTTCCAGGCAATTATTGCTGGGGCTACAGCGCCGCAGTCCAAGTGGGAGAGGGATGGTGTAAAACTTCGTTCCGCTGCTATATCATTAACAATTCTTTAGCCATTTGCTGAATTTTGTGAACTGGCAGATCACGCCCTCAAGTGCTTCAGTCCTCAATGTCTTCAAACATGTTTGAGGCAAGACTTCTATGAAAACTTCGCAGGAGATCGTTGGTCTTGTTTTTTGGTGGCTGGAATTTTCATTCACCTACAAAATATGAAAAAAATTGAAAAGAAGTGAGTATGGCATCTCTAAATTTGATTTCAAGACTGGAATAAGTGGCAGAGTAATTCAAAGATAATAAAATCTAATGTTGAAGTCCGTATTTACACAAGGCCAGCACGCATGGTTTTGATGATCATAGCATTCAGTCATGGTTTAGTCTGCAGTTTGTGAAGGCTGACGCCTGACAAGCATTCCATTGTTACTCCGCTGCATCTCTTGTTTGAATATAATTAGGTCCATCTTTGCTACATCAATTATAATATTTTATGTAGTTATTGATGATTTTTTGAAATCAAATAAATAAATAAAATCCTGGCTTAGTTAAGGTTCAAGGTCCCCAACTTACATGCTGCTGCTGGCATGACAGCCCCGACGGGGCCTATTGAACATTGAGATAATGGGCCCCACCTTCAACTGATAATCCTGAGATCTACTGTCTCATCCCAAGCGCTTGCTTTGCGGGATGGCCTCTCTTCACATGTAACAATCCCATCAATCTGATTTAAGAATGGGCTTGGGCCCCGTATTTTCACCCCAAGAAAGAAAAAAATCCCGTCAATTACTAATATCAATGTCACCTGGATATCTATGAAATATATAACAAATTATGCTATTTATCAACGACTCATGAAAAATTTGTTGAATTTCATGTGAAATACTGTTACAATGAAAACATGAAAATATATCCATCTATATAATGAAAAAAAATATTCCTTTATAAATAATGCTGCTCAGTCATTAAATTTTGCATTTGTCATGAAAAGGATATCCAGTTTACATCATAAGGCAGATTCACCAATTTCAGGACATTCTTGAACACCAGGCTAGGCCCATTTTTGCATTCAATTGGGAGGAGTGAGTCGGGACGGAAGGGACTTGCGTGGACATATGTTAATTGTCATATTAAATTTCTTAAAAGCCACTTGAGGATGCAGGCCCAAAATGACTTATCGGTAATAATATAATAGAATAGAATAGCAATAAAATCAAAATGATTTAATAATACCTTGCGTGACTTGTATTAAAAAAAAAATAGTAATAGTAATCCCACGCCGTCACATTTTTTGGGTTTTTTGAAGTGGGAGTTTTGGCCAAATAAAATAAAATAAAACAAACAAGTGGGAGAGGAGGGGAACGGACTCCCGGGAGGTCGCTCTCCAGTGTTCGAGCAAGTAGACGCACCAATCAATGGCCCTTCATGCTGCTATTTTTGCGGCTGCGCTGAAGTCTGTAAACCCACGTCTTGAAAGTTGGTGATTAATTGAAAATGGATCTCTGTACGAATGAATTCCCCCCACCTATTATAAATTTATAATTACGTTACCTCCAACTTTCTTCCATCACAAGGTCTAAACCCCTTCCAACTAACATTCCTCATCAGTCATCGTATCCCATGCTTGAAATGTCAAGCAACCAACTGAACCAAGTGTGCATAACTGAGCTTCAAGCACTACTTTGCGGCTCCGGGAATTCTTCCCTCCGAATGCCAGCTCTTGCCGTAACTCACTCCTCCAAATGGCTCTTCTTGAAGCCACTCCTGCTTTCTTCCCACTTCCACTTTCCACATCATATCTCAACACCAGCACCGTTATCGCTCTCTGTGTCTTCTTCGCACTTCTCTGCGCTTGCATCGTTATCGGTCACCTTCTCGAAGAGAACCGCTGGGCCAATGAATCCATCACTGCCCTCCTTCTGGTACTGCCTACTCGGCTCATTCCATCCTTCCTGATTTATTCCGAATGCGCCGTTATTTCATGATGTTTAATTGCTTTGGAGCTTGGTTTTGGTTTTTGTACAGGGCCTGTGTTCTGGAGCGGTGGTCTTGCTGGTGACCAAGTTCAGTAATACTGAATTTTTCAAATTCAGCGAAGACTTGTTCTTTCTTTACCTGCTTCCTCCTATCATTTTTAATGCCGGGTATGATTTCTCTCCCATACCTCTGCCATACCTCTGCTTTGTTTGGTACCACAGGATCCCAAGGAAGTATAATAATAATTATAACCATATGAGTTTGGAAATTTTGCCTAATTCTGGGAAAAGTATTTCTGGGTCTTGGTAGTTAAATTTTCATGTAAGTCCAGCGTTTTGTAAATGCTAATTATTCTGGGAAGTGAGCCGCGGATGATTTTAGACCTCTGGAGAGATCCGCGAGGACTCTGCATTCCGAGGTTCGGTTCTAGATCACATTATAAGTATTTTTTCGCCTGATAAGAGATAAGAGTGTAAAGTGCCAGCTTGTTAATCTAGAGGCTTGTCAGACTAGGAGATTACGAAGTATTAGAGTCTTAAGTTCTTTCTTCCTAATAAGGTTTTGGTGTTGTTTTTCTTCTTGGTTTAATTCACCTCTAACTGTATGTTAGTTTCCAAGTGAAGAAGAAGCAGTTCTTCAAGAATTTTTCAAGTATTCTGCTGTTTGGAGTCATTGGAACTGTTATTTCGTTCTGCTTCATATCAGCTGGTAAGATCTGAGTTCTCCTGAAATTTAGTTACTTTGGGTCTCATGGTGATTATTTTATCCAGAGACTTTGCATGTTGCTATCAATTTGTCAATCTACATAGTATATGTTTCAATATGATGTAAGGAATAAAAATTATCTGTTTTTATTTCTACAACTTCTCCAGGTGCCTTTTTTCTGCTCAGGAAGATAGGTCTAAGCTTGAATATTCAAGATTATCTAGGTAAACAAAATTATTATTTGATACAAGCATTTATTTTCTGGAGAATTATAAACAAAAATCCTCCCATGAAATTCTTAAATTTAGGAATCAAATAACGACAAAATGGCTATTCAGTTTAGAAGTTGAACGGGATAACTATATCCTGCAGTTGGTCCTTACGTGCAAAAAATTTCGTTGCCATGTTTATAATTCTCCCTCTTCTTCTTAAATTGGTCATCATTTATTCTTCTATTCTGATTGTTCATGAACCCATACATGTGAAGCCATTGGTGCCATATTCTCAGCAACTGATTCAGTTTGTACATTGCAGGTATATCCTAATCTCAGCTTAAATCCCAAATGTTGTTTCTGAAAGAAATTGATACTTGAATTTCATGCTTTCGTTTTCTTTTTTTTGGTTAAGGTTCTCAGTCAAGATGAAACACCCTTCCTATACAGCATTGTATTTGGGGAGGGAGTTGTAAATGACGCAACCTCTATTGTACTTTATAATTCAGTCCAGTCCCTTGACTTCAGCAGCATCAGTGCCACTACAGCCCTGAAATTGTTGGGGACATTCCTTTACCTCTTCCTCACTAGCACTGTCCTTGGTATATCAGTAAGTATAACCGAATGTGCTGTTTGCTAGGTGAAGATTCTAAGTATTTATTTCATGAGGTTATTCATCTCATTAGGTGTTATGTAATATACAATGTGAACTCACCGTTTCACTAGCACATTGAGTAAGCTCTCTGAAAGCCCGTAGGGTATGCATTGATTGATTTTCAGAGTTGTAATCTGGTTCATTCATGCCTGCTTGAGTCTTCTAGGAACTGTTCCCCAATGAGTCACAAAGTCCTTGCAAATTAAACATTCAATTCTTAGTCTTTGGAAGAGGAGTTCCATTTCTTTTCTGACCTATATCGTGATTTTTTCAGGTTGGCCTTTTGAGTGCTTTTACTATTAAAACACTTTACTTTGGAAGGTATGAATATTCATGTTGCTTCTGTATAAATCTGCATGTATAACCTTACACAAGTACATTTAACTGTTCAGCTATTAAGGACATATTTTGTTTAAGCTTAAAATAAGTGATTTTCAAATTAGCTGAAAACGTGATTGATTGTTTAGAGATTTTATGAAAAGCAGAAGTCATTTTTGTTTGGTTACAATTAAAAAAACTAGGGTTAATCCCCATCTTTAATCCTTGAAATTTGATCTTATTTTGGTTTTAATCTCTGAAATTTGATTTGATTTTGGTTTTGGTCCTTGAAATTTTAAACTAATGGTTTTGGTCCCTGAAATTTGACTTCATTTTGATCTGGTTTAAGAAGTTTGGTCCTTGCTTGAAGGACCAAATCCAAAATGAGGCTAAATTTCAGAAACCAAAACTACTCCTTTTGAATTTCAAGGATCAAAACCAACATGAAATCAAATTTCAAGAACCAGAACCATGATTTCAAATTCCAAGGACTAAAACCAAAATGAGATCAAATTTCAGGGACTAAAGATGGTATTAACCCTAAAAATTATTTTTGTTTGAAAGTGCTTTTTAAAATAATCATAAGTTATTCAAAATAGTTTCACAAAATAATTAGAAATATGAATTTTTCTATATTTTAATTACTTATTTTTGAAAACAAAAAAACAAAAAATGATTTATTAAAAAAAGTTGAAACATATAGGTCCCAGTTGTATATCCCTCAAATGCTTCTTAGCGTCCCTTGCAACTGAAATAAACAATTTCTTGCCTTCCTAAATCTGGTAGGATGTATAATACTTTTTTGATTATAAACTTTTCTATTGTTGTTCGATTTGGAGTGAACTTGGAGGTTCAAGGAAAACGATTGGCCACACAATGGGCTCAGTTAGGATAAAAAGTCATAACATACGGATTTCTTTAGTTTTGTCCTCCCTTTTTCACTGTATAATTGTAATGTAAACAGCACTAGCATATGGCAATGGAATTTTATCTCCGCACTCATTCCGCTTTGAAAGAATGCAAAATCATGTTAAGATATTTACTTTCAATATCAAAAGACAACAGAAAACACCGGCAAGTAAGAGCAAGCTGATTTTATGAAATGCTAGTTTAGATTTATCATTGGCTCAAGCAAGGACCCTAATTAGCGTATTAAATATGAATTGTAAGCCTGATGGACTTTATGCTATTTGACACATTTCCTTTTATTAACAGGCATTCTACAGATCGTGAAGTCGCACTCATGATGCTTATGGCTTATTTATCATACATGATTGCTGAGGTACCTTAACCATCTCCGCCATGAAAATATGCTTATAAAATCTTGTCTTCTTTGAAGAGAAAATGAAGTATTTTAGGTGTTTAGGTTATGTAAAAATTCTTCATACGTACTCTAATTATATCTTTCCATCATCACGATCTGCCATAGGGAGTGGCAGTACTGAATTGAATTTATGCATGTAAGAAAACAATAACAGTAGAGATGCAAAATTAGAGTTTACTGGCATAAGTGCTATAGGATTATAGAGAGAGGTTTTCCCTACTGAATGGCAGCAGCTGAGAGCATGACAGTGAAATCATTTGCTTTATAATTCTTACAGAACCCTTAACAAATGCTTCCAGTTGATCTCCCTCGGATAAACAAAGTACAGCTTTACACCAGAAAATAAAAATAAAAGCTCTAATGCATTACTTCCAGATACAGTGCATACTGATATGCAGAACAATTATACACAACCCACTTAGATATTCCTGCTACGGAAGCAAATGACACTAATGAAGGAAGGATAACAAACACAGTATCAGATTACTAACATAGTACGTAACACATAAGAAAAGGTGCAGACTCAGACACTATAAAATTTCTAAACAACATACATGCCAGTCTTTCGAGGGGATTGGCTTTCCGCCTGAAGCCTAAGCTTGACTCATAATTTCCCTCTCCTCCCCAAACCTTCCCTGCCCTTCTATTTTATATACCCCACTGACATCCATCCATTCATCATGACCCCCTTATTTTGATGCTCTATCTTCTGCTTTATCTGACTTCTAAACATTATGTTTTCATTGGACCAATAGATCCCCATTTTCTGCCTTTTTGCCACTCCCCTGTGCCCCTCTTCATATGTTCTAGTCGTGGTAGGGAGTTGGGTCTTATCAAATTCTTTTTTTTTTTGGCCTCTCTTTGATTAATATTTGGCTTATAATTCTAAGCTATAAACAGTTCTGGCTTTTGCAGCTTTTGAGTCTCAGTGGGATTTTGACAATCTTCTTTTGTGGCATTGTCATGTCACACTACACGTGGCACAACGTTACAGAAAGCTCGAGGATAACTACCAAGTAAGGAAATTATCTGTAACTCCCTTTGGTTAGGGCATGCTGATACTAGTGTTAATCGTTAATCAGTTATGAAGGAAAGGGTCGTATTAGAAATTTGGTTGCTAAGTTTAATGAAAATTCGTTTCATTCTATTACATCTTGTTCTTCTCTTATTTCCTTTTTCTTCATGTTCTGGTGAATATTTCAAACTTTATTTTGACATATTAGAATTAGAAAAGGAAAAAGAAAAGGGATGGTTTTAGTTAGAATGCACCTTATGGAACTACTTTCTTGATCGCAGGCATGCTTTTGCAACTCTCTCATTCATCGCCGAAACTTTTATATTTCTATATGTTGGCATGGATGCCTTGAATCTTGAAAAATGGAAAACCAGCAACGCAAGGTATCTAAGAGCTTCCTATTTCGTAGATATTGACTTGTGCAAAAACCAGCCAAGCACGGGAAATAACAAATTTTCTGCATTACTTTCCCTCTGCATAGAGGATAAGTTAATTAAGAGTTGGTCCATTGTGTTAGATGGAATCAACATGGCTTTTGATTAAATTGGTTGTTCTGTATTACGTTTTTATGTAACCATTGATTGAGTTCACAAACCAGTGGTGCACTATAAGTTCTCTAAATTGTCATATGCCCATGTTATACGAACAGCTTGGGAACTTCAATTGCTGTTAGTTCAGCTTTCTTGGCGTTAGTGTTGATTGGTAGGGCAGCTTTTGTGTTTCCTATTTCAAACATTAAAAACTGCATCGAGAGACAAGAAAGTTCCAAAATCAAGTTCCGATCGCAGGTGATAATTCGGGACTTCAAACTCATTAGTTCTCAGTGTTGTTAGGTCAGTTGACCTCATTTGATTCCTGATTAAATGTTCAAAAATGTCAGTTTATAATATGGTGGGCAGGCTTATTGAGAGGTGCAGTGACTATTGCCTTGTGCTATTACCAGGTTAGTAGATGTCATGCCAAGTTCATTCTTTTTAAAGACATGTTTTTAAGTCCCCCCTATAAGACAGGCATTTATTTTGGCTACTTGGAATTGCAGTTTGAAAAGGCGAGATTGTCAGCTCAAGAAAGTGCAGTGGTGATCACCTCCACCATAACCGTCGTATTATTCAGTACTATGGTGGGTTTCCTCTTCTGTAAATTATATGAACCGCATCAAGGCATGATCAAATGTAGATTGTATTGACGTGAAACCTCCCATTGCAAATGAAGGTGTTTGGTTCCATAACAAAGCCCTTGATTCAGGCGGTGCAGCTGAGGCATTCAAAACCAGCGATTTCTGAGTCCACTGAAAATACGGAGGATTTCAGATTCTTACTCCTTGAAAATGTTGGTCCCAGTGACCAGGGCAATAATCAGCCAGGCCGGAGGAGAGGCAGCCTAAGTTTACTGATAAGTAATCCCACGTCAACGGTTCACTACTTTTGGAGGAAATTTGACGATAAATATATGAGGCCAATATTTGGTGGGAGGGGTTTTGTTCCATTTGTTCCTGTTTCTCCTTCTTCCGATTCTAATGAACCGCCGGACGCTCCCCCAGCTCCAGACAATGCAGCTACTTAGTTTGTTTCAGCTGCTCTGCGCATGTATCAATTGAGCGTCGTTATATGTATCTATTCCCCGCCCTACTCCCAGCAGACACATTTGTTCATACAGAAATAAAATTTATATACAGTCACACTATTTTCAAGTCAATAACGGTGTCGGTGTGACTTTCACACATTGGTGCACTATAGGATTTAGTTTTCTAGATTTTGTGTTGTGATGTATGGTATTTGATCATTTATATCTGTCAGTTGCAAGACAAATACACAGGAAAGCTGTCTTATGACGATGGTAATTAATAATTATGCATTTCATGTCTTTCTAGTCGATAAAAATTTAAAATAGAAATTTTTCACTAATTTGTTTTGGCCAAAAATAGAATTCTGCACAGAATATAAAACAAGTAGACTTTGTTATGTGCACAATATAGAGCACACGTCACGTTACACTCTCAGATTACTTTAGGGCCCGTTTGGTACGCTGGAATTGAAGCCGGTGGATATGGAAATGGAATTCAATTCCATCACAAAGTTTGTTTGGTACAAAAAGAAGGCATGGAAATGGGTTCCATGTGGAAGCCAAACTGATGGAATTGGCTTCCATCATACAACTGATGGAATTGTAAACAATTCCATGGAATTCTCCTTTTACCCCTTTCTATCATCTCTTTCTACAGAACCTTTACCCTCCTCGTTTTAGCTGGTGAATGACAATGGTGGCAGCCACCTTTGGCAACGACGCCACCTTCGGCAATGGCGATGGCGGCTAGATGCTAGCCTACTTTCTGCTCTTCAAGCTTCTGCCACGATGATGGTTAACGATCCAGTGGCTTCGATCTTGTCTCCCACTGCCCTCATCTCCTTCCCTCACACTTGATGGCTTCAATCTTGTGGCGTAAGTTTCTAGATCTGCACAATCTAGAACTAAAAACTTGTTAAAGCCATTGACCTTTTCTTTCAGTGTCTTAAATCTACCTGCTTTCAATTTGCATCTAACTACTTGCGAGCGAAGATGAGTCTCAAGTTTTTCACGAAGATTTGCATATTAAGAACCATATATTTTTGTTTTATTTCTGCATATTCAATTCAATAGATTCCATAGATTATATGGTCATATAAGCTTTTTGCTTTTGATGCATAAGAAAGGAATATAGAGGCGCCTTTCAACTTTTTCTTCCATTCGAATATTGGCATTTTTTTGGTTCCATTTTATTTTCAGATATGGTTCTCAACTGACTATGGTGGCTAACGGTGGAGTGTGGTGGCGTTAGTGGCTGGGGTTGAAGTTGGGGTGGGTTGTTGTACTGTTAGGTCTTTTAGATTGAAAAATATATCAAGGGCAGTATAGTCATTTAATACAAAAGGTACTCATTTTAATAAAAAAATTATATCTCATTTCCATGACATACCAAACACACTTTTAAACCCCATTTCCATATCCATCGTTATTTCTATATCCATCTCCATTTCCATCAAAACTAATTCCAGCATACCAAACGGGCCTTTAGAATTCCTCCCAAGAGGGAAGGAGACGCGTTGAGGGGCTGGCAAACTCGAGCCATGCTTAATAGGATGATGTGATTTTCGCTGGAGCTACATTTTTTTGGGGCATCATTGTGAGAATGATAATGTGAATTTTGTTTTTTTTTTTTTAAAAGAAATTAACTTTTCCTCATGCGTTACAAAGAGACAATTATTTAAGATAACGTAAACAATAAAAACTGAAAATAATTTGAAGAGAAAATAATAATAAAACAATAAATACTAATATAACTGATTTTTTTATTAAAAGAGAATCTGATTAAAAAATGTCCAAAAATATCCTCTGCAATATGCTTGCCAATAAAAAATTTGACCGAGGTCTCCTTTTTCATTATCCATCCCCATAAGGCCTGGGCCTAACTTTGGTGAAGTGATATCGTGCTAAATTCCCAAACCCCGGAATCTCGGGGAGCACCATTGCTAGAAAATTATTGTCGCGGGCACGGGGCCGTAAACTTGCAGGGCGGCGTTGTGGTCGGGCCATGGAGGGGCGCGGGTTGGATGATTCTGCCGTCCGTCTGGTTTCTGCTTTCCTGGCCATGGAACCTTCTGACTCCTTGATCTCCCATGCCAGGTAGATACAGATTACTTTCACATGCTTTCGCTTTTAGCGAATTGGAATGAGTAACATATTGTCAGTGATTGCAGGGTATGTGGTGGAGGCTTAATCACAGAGCAAGTGCAAGAATTCATCTGGGATCACTGCCTGAGCAAAGCTGTAAGTTCTCAACTCATCAGTTCTCCTGTGCATAAAAGGGGTTTAGTTCACCAGATGGTAAATTTCCAATGCTCTCACCCTTTGACACCCCCCCGGGGGCCCGGGGGGGGGGTTGTTTCTATTTTTACCCTGGAAAACTGATCACTAGACGTTTCCATTGTCACGCTGTATGCTACACCCTTTTTTTTGGTATCTTTGTTAAATGTAAAGATTGAATGGGGTGAGTGATCAATGCAGGCTGGATTTCATGCTCCATACTTGAAGAACTCTTTAAAGAAACTTATCATTGAAGTTGAATCGGAGCATGGCAGTGTATTGGATAACTTATACGAATTGTATGCTCACTACATGACATCAATAAAGGTGTAATATTCAAGCAGTGTCTTTAGGCCATGTGCTTTTCTATTGTTGGGAATTTTAGATTTATTTTCATTTTTTCCTGTGGGAGCCAGTTTAGGTTTGTATATTATCTGTGTCTATTTAGACCTTTTTGGTGATATAATTATCTATTTGTTTATTCGGTTAGGACAATAGTATGGTCAAAAGCGATGCAAAAATCCAGAAAAGAATCTCATTTCTTTTTCCTGATGGTAAATAAAAGATAATCCACGTTGATTATGCATTATTATGATTTTATGTCATTCAATCTATCTTTGGTTGGTAATTGGGGTCGCTATTCACTAGGTTATTCTCAACTACAAAGTTGCCCGCGCTCAAGGGTCCTGATATTTCCATTGCAATGTTCTTTAAATATGCTTGAAGGTGATACCGGGTAAGCTTCATCCTTAATATTTTTAATTATGCAGCATCGAACTAGTGATTTTGTTTCTGTCAGTTATTCTTTGGTATTGAGAGTGATTTGGTTTAGAATGGGTGTATTTCCTCCTTTCCTTGTGTGTATGTGTATTTTTGTTTATTACGTTCCTTGTTAATATTTTTTCATCTTTAAATCCCAATGACCAATATGGCTTTCTGACTGAACCTTTCTGAAGTCACTTGTTTAAAATGGTTGTTTGCCCCTCCGCCCTTTTGCACTTCTAACTTTTCTTTCCCCAGATTCCTTATGCCTTCTGAATTTTTTGTCTGTATCCTTTTTTTTTTGGCTGGGAATTTTCTTGTATGTGTCAGACAGAGGTTTTATTAAACTTTTTTATTGTTTTGATATTGCAGGTGCTCAATATGGCCATCAAGTCTATTTTTGTCTGAGTTAATACTTTCTTATCCTGAATTATTTTATAATAAATCTTGTTTTGAGGTCAGTTTTATATTCAAAAGTTTCTTGACTATTGTAGCAATGACCTAACAGCTAATATTAACTAATCATATGTAGTTCATGAATGTGAAAATATAATTATTATCTCCTTTTGAGATTGCCTAAGGAGACAAATTTTCGCTTTGGTTGGATTTTCACGTTCTGTATATAACTTCATATCATTTCATATGTTGCATCAGGATATTTTGGCTAATCTTATTATATTCTACTTTGTTACACATGGCTAACATTTGAGACAGATTGGTTCAGGGGTTGGCTTAGTTGGGATGTGTCTTGCTCATGTGAAAGCGTCTAAGGTATGCTTAAAGAAAACTAAAATTCCGTGATAGCTTCAATCAATGGAATTTCTATTCTTAAATTTTAGTAATTTATTTTAGACAAGCAAAAATTGTCAAGGATTTTATATGGGTAGCATTGGCTGTTGGGTGATAATACTTGCCAGGTTTCAATTCCAATCAGCATAAAGTCCTAATGAAGTGTGTGTCGACAGGTGATATTGAGTGATGGTGACTTGTCAACTTTAGCTAACATGAAGTCCAATTTGGAGTTAAACCACTTGAACGTGGAACTTAAAATGGCAGAAAGAAACAAAAACCTTAACATGGTGAGTATTACTGCTCATTGGATCCTAACATGCTCTCTCTCTCTCTCTCTCTCTCTCTCTCTCTATATATATATATATATATATATATATCAGATTGATTGCATGAGTTTATTCGGTTTCCTCTGGTCATAGCATATTCTGACCAGTAACATACCAATGTATGAATGTTATAGAATTTCATATAAAAATTTAAATCTCGAGATAATTATTCACGCTTAACTTTGTGGGAAGAAATGGAATTGAAGTTACTCAAAGAGCGAACATGTTCGACAGTGCAATAGATCTAAAGGGAAATTGAATCTAAAATGGGGATGGAAGATGGTGATTAGATTATGAAATTTAAATAGAAACGTCCAATAGTAGTAAGCGTCTGGTGCTCCCCTCCAGTTTGAGAGGTAACAAAATTCAGCGTCTTTCCTTCTTTCGATGTTTGCTTCCTATGATGTTGAAACTCAAGAAGGGGAATGGTTCCATTTTCATTGTCTTTTGTTCTAATCCCATTCGCTCAAAGACACTGTTAAAAGTAATAAATTTATTCTTGGAGAACTGAATCATGCGTATCAAGGCTCTGCAGTTGCATGATCTGAATCTTTTCACCTATCTCAGGTAAAGTGCATGTATCTCCCATGGGAATCTGCTTCAGAAAGTCAGCTCCAAGATGCCATGCCGGACGTTGTGTGAGTGTTGCAGGTGCCGGGATGCTAAACTTATAGTTGTTAAAATGCCATTCTTATCGTATCGTTACTGTTGTTGTTTCAGTTTGGGTGCAGACGTGATTTATGATCCGGATTGTCTTCCACATCTTGTTCGAGTTATTAGCATTTTGTTGAGCCACCCGAAATCATGTTCTTGCGGACGGGTTGCTAGCTGTGAGGGTGTTGCGCCGAACAATAATTATGAAAACGACGAACTTCATTATACGAATCAACGTAATTGCGAAGATCATGGTGACGGACCTGCCGTTGCAGGAACCGTAACTGATAATGATGGTGGTGGTGAGGGGCCGAAGGAGGCTCCGTCGGCTTATATAGCTTGTGCTATACGCAATGTTGAAACGTTCAACTATTTTCTTTCTCTGGCGGATCAGGCCAAACTTGATATCGCGGACTTAACTGATACGCTGAAGCCAGTAAATCTTCTCCCTTACATGCATTCATACAACCAAGCTACCATTAGACTGTTACGGATTACTTACAGTCCGTAGAATCAGGCTTTGTATAACATCATTACTATTGCTCTTGCATGTATTTTAGGTGCCCCAAATTTCTGGGATGTCCGATTCTGGTGTATTTTAATTAAGGATTAAGTTGTATTTAGCATTCCGAAATATTTTGTTACGTGCGTTTAGTGTTCTAAAGCATTTTATGATGTGTTCTAAAACTGTGCTTTTGAAGTATTATTTTATAAGCAGTTTTAATTCCGTCATTAACTCTGCAAAAAATCTGTTAAATAAATGTGTATTAATTACTATAAAATATTTTTCAGGGTGTTGGATATACTTAAAAAAATATTTTAACATATTGGATGCATCATAAAATACTTGTAGATATTGGATGTACTTGGAAAAATATTTTAGATGTTGGATGCATTTTAATCCTTTAATTAATTATTATTTGGTTTGAGGTTAGGTAACTAAAAAGTGTAAAGCCTTGCTTGATGGTGCCGTGCTTTTTCGTTGGGCAGTTGTGGACAGAATGGCTTTTTAAATTTATTCTCATTATGGTTTTAGTTTTTTAAGTTTTAAATTATAGATTTTGATCTTTTAAAGAATAAAATGGTTCAAGTTTTGATTGGATTATAGGGGTTAATATTTCAAATGAAAAGAAACTTGAGGAACTAAAATTTAAAACTTGAAGAATCAAAACCAAAATAAGAATAAACTTGAAGGATTAACGTTTATATTAACTCTAAATTTTTTCCTTACGGTTTTTATTTTATAGTAATTTGTTTAATTAAGAATTTTTTTTCAGACTGAAATCTGGTGGTAGTCATTTCTGTCTTTTTCATCACCGGAATTTTTGTTAACGGAGGAAAGAAAAGTTGCCGACGTGGCATGAAGTTTTAGAGTTTAAATAAAACTAATTTAATTATATTAAAGTAAATACTTATTATTAATTTAATGTTATTTAACTCAGCAAAATAAACTCAATAAATATATCGTCTCGTACACCCAAAATTCTGATATTAAAATTAATATTAAGTTCTGCTATCTATAAGAAGGTGTTTGGGTAATTTAAAAAGCGTTTTTAAAAAGTATTTTTTTGTAAATAAAGATAAAACCTTCCACGTATTTATTTTTATTTCGTATACCGTAAATTTTTTTAAAAATTATGATTTGGTATTTATCTAAATACTTCCTAAATTGTAAATAGTGATAATATTTTTTTTAAGATCAGCGTGACAGAAATTTAATCGCCATAAAATATGACGTGATGCCTAATACTCCTAGTAATTTTTTAGACTTGACATATACTTACATACATATACATATATGTATGTATATATAAAACACAAGCACCCCTTGCAAAAACGAACCCTGCTCCGTTATAGTAATAGAGATTGGAGAGGCTTTCTTTCGCGAGGTAATCCGCTGAAACGTGCCGAATGCACACAACGTTCTTGCTAATCATCCGCATGGGATTCGCTGCTCGGTCGAGCCCTTCCATGCCATACTTATTGGCTGAACCTGAGCGTTCAGTTTTATTCCTCGTAGTCGTCGGACCGGATCACTCTCAAGCGAATGAAGCGGGAGTGACGGTTGGTTTATTTATGTACGAGGAAGGCTTCATCAACATCGGTTCAATATACAAGTGAATACCAAAGAAGAAGATCATAATGAAACAATTAAAATGATTTCAGTTAACGGAATAGTTAAGAACAATAATTATTCAGGAAATAAAATCATATCGCCACTGGACAGCATCTTAAAAAAAATTCAAAGCGATGTGAAAAAATAACTTCATGCTAACTAGCACAGTTGGTTCTTTGTTTCACTCTCGATTTCTCAAATGTGGTATGACTTCTTACTAATCAAGCTGATGTACCAAACGTAATGAGGAGTGCTGGTCAAAGGTGAAATAAGGAAATAAAACGTAACGCGAAGCAGCGTGTTGAGTTGACCGCGAAACTGCATGCAAGTGCCTAACGCAGAATTAAAATGGTCGAGCGGAGACTGGAGACAAAAGCTTTCCCGATGTCCGTCTCCCTTCCTTGACGGTTGTAATCACACAGGACATCGGGGTTCCCTCTTAAATTATACATGTGAATCTACTCTTGTCGGATTCCCTGTAACGAGATGTGGAGTGGATCCACGTGGACACGTGCTTTGTCCTAATCTTTCCTTCATTTCGCTGCTCTGACGGATGCGTAATTGATTTGATTTGTATGCACACGTCAGCAGACTGTCATGCTTCTATCTACTCCCCATCAGCTTACCTTTCTGGTTCACGTCTCGATCGTCACCGTAACCCATCTCATATCAGAGAGTGAGTGAAGACCATCGGCAAGAAGATGGCGGAAAATGAACATCCATCGGAGGTGATTCACTCGTGGTCTGCTCCAAGGTCGCTCAGTACTAGTCTCATGTACTCCTTTGCTCAGGTAACTTTTCTTTTTCTGCTTTTTAACCTGTCTTCTCTTTGCTAGTTGCAGTGTAGATGCGTTATTTGCTTTTTTGAGACTGGTCTATTTTGGGTATTTGTGACTCTTCACAGCATCGCTTAGTCCGTGCTTGGCTTGCCAAGGTTTGGTCATGGGTTATTTTCTTTCATTGAAATCAGCATGTGGCAACTGGAAATTTGTGGATTCGTTGAGAAGACTAAATAGACTTGTGGTTGTTAATCTGGTGCGGTATATGATTCCAATGAGAATTGTTATTTTGCTGACTTAGTGATGGATCGTTCTCCTAGTTATTGCTAGGACGTTGCTGTTGAACATTTGGAGGGGAAAATAACGAACTTTTTTGAAGAATGAGTTTTGCTCCTCTGAAAACGGTTCGAATAGAAAGCGTAATATATAATTAGTATTGGCACTGAGCTGTATACATGACTTTCTTAAACCCAAGTTACGTTTATGATGCATTGGCATCGGTCCCTCTTTTGGCTGCCCATTCAGCGGTAAATAAATACTGATGCAGTAGGAATTCATCCTTAAGCAGCTACTTTAGTTGCTTCATCTGATTTCCAGAAAAAAAAGATTTACGGCTCTGTTCTTTTGGGTCCAAAGTCCAAACATAAAACTTTCCGTACTTTTTGCCTTGCTTATAAGCTGATAAAAACTTGGAGCTTCCTAGCTTTTTGATTCAGTGCTTATCTGGCTGTCATATCATGATTTAGAGGGATGATATGGAAGTGCTTGATGAGCCCCTTTATGCAAATTTCCTAAGAGTAACAGGTCTCAACAGACCTTACGGGGAAGAGCTATTGTCCAAAATGGTACGTCTGCAATTTTTTTTATCATATTTTTTCCTCCTCATCTCCGAACGCTTGATTAAAAGAATTAAGATGATTCTCTTATGGTTTATTGTTTGAAGAGCATTCATAGGGCCAATGTGGTTCAACATGGAGCTGATTTAATTGTTAATTTTCTGTAATAAAGAGGAATTTGATTTTCATAATTTGTCAGGCTCACTCTTTTTATTACTGAAGAAATATCTGCATAATTAATCCTAAAATTCATGTGTTCCTGCTCGGCTTGCGCTTTTCACTGAAATGTTGATGTTCCGATTGTAACAGGAATCTGATGGAAATAAAGTTATAAAGAACATCATTTATGGTCCAGGAAGCAGGAAGTATAAATACTGTAAGGTAAAGAACTCTTTCAAGACAAGCAATTAGCAAAGAACACTTAATTATAGATACAGAAGTGGAGCAGTTTCTTGGACAATTATTTTGGCTGGTTTGAAGTTGTTAGTTATTATGGAAGTAACTTATTAGACTAGTTATCTAAATCTCGAGTGTTCTGTATTAAGTAGCTGAAACTCATATTCTTGGTTCAGTATATCTTTTGTGAGGACCATATATACCCATTTTAATCATGTCTAGAATCTTCTCTAGCTTTACTTCATATGGTAGCGTAAGTTAATGATTCAGTCCCGGGAAGAGTAACCTATCATGCTGGCTCTTCATATTAAATCCTCTGAGTAGTTCAAGGACTAAAACATTAAATTACTCTACATTATAAAAGTTCTTATCTTGTATCTGTTTCTTTGAATGTGAATTTGCCTATTGAATAGTTCTTCAGAAAGACTATAATGGTCGACAAATAATTCCATCGCTAACCTATCTCCAAGTTTTACCCCTACTTGTTGCCTCCAGCATATTGCAAAGCAACGGTTACAAGGCTTGACAGATGATCTGCTGAACAAAGGAAAGCACTTTATTCTGATAAGAAATCCTCTTGACATTTTGGTAAGATGTATTTCTTAAAAAATATTTTTCATTTATTTCTTGTTTATCTCTAAATCCACAAGCTAGTGCAGCATATTGCTGGCTAGTACCAAACCATGAGCTTCAAGTTTAAATGATGTTTAAGAGATATTAAAAGTATGTGTCTTAGTAATGTTTGTAGGCTTACATAATTATCCGCCGTCACTGACTGATTTTTCTTGTATGATTGGCCTTATTGTGTGTCCAGCCATCCTTTCACAAAGTTGTGCCTCCATCATTTTTTGAGTTGGGTTTGGCAGAACTTGTTTGTATATACAATGATCTTCGTGAAAGGGGAAAACCACCACCTGTCATTGATGCTGCAGAACTTCAAGAAGATCCTGAGGTACTCACGCTCTATGAGCATGCGCAATTGTTATCATTAAAGAATGCATGACAGCGTGAATAAGATTTCATGGTAGCCATTGGTCTATAATTTCTTAGTTTCAATATTTAGACTGTTCTCTAGTTTTATTGTCAAATCAATTTAAATTAATGAATCCTTTTGTATAACTGCAATCATAATCAGTTTTCACTTGTGTGAATGATGTTAAAATTCATTGTACTCTATCCGATTAATGGTTTTTATAGTTTGATTTTAGACTAGAATGCACAACATTCTAGGCCATGTGCAATTAAAATTAGATGATGGAGCCCTCAAACATCCAATTTTTGTATGGAAGAGTTTGATTAAATGGGACCCCAAAACTCCATTGTGTAGATAACTCTTTAAATTTTGAGTCATGTGCAAATAACCCATTAATGTTCTCACTTCCGTAACGAATTCACTAACAACAAGGAGTTGGGTGCACATAATATCAGGTTTTGGAGGCTTCATTTTCATTTTCTGATGGTTAGGAGGATTATCTTCACATAGATTAGAAGTTCAAGGGTGTTTTATGAATTCTAGCCTGAATATTGTGGTGTTAGATTGCTAGCAATGCTTAGCTCGTCACTAGTGGAAAAAATTGCTGTTCTTCTGTGCTGGTCAACCACCATTCTTCTAGACAATTTTCTTTCCAAGAGATTTTTTTAAAATTTTTTAATGAATGAGAGTCTTCTTTTACTATTTTGATTTCACATGTTTTCCATTATAAAGTGAGCCAAATATATGTAGAGATCTTAATTTTTACCTATGCTGCACATGTGTATAATAATTTTGTTGCTTTGAAGGCTACGCTGCGTGGTCTTTGTGATGATTTGGACATTCCTTTCCAACCTGACATGTTGAAGTATGTAGAACTTCTCTAAGGAAAGTTATCTTATCTTGTAAATTTGTGCTATGCCTTTCTTTCAATGACAATTTAATATTCCTGCATAATGTTTATAACTATTCTCCTGCTACTGTCACTTTATATGCATGCATCATAGATTGACACCATAAGCCTGCCAGGTGGGAAGCAGGTCCAAAACCAATAGATGGCTTGTGGGCCCCTTGGTGGTATAAGACTGTACAGAAGTCTACTGGTTTTAAGCCAGCAAGGAAGTATCCTCAGGTATGTGGTTTGTTGTTGTTTGAGATTAGCAGAACTGTAAGGTGTCCTGGCCACTTCATTTGAAGAAGGCAGGACATTTTTCTTTTTACATAGGAAGGTATTTTGACAAAAATTCTGTATACTTTATCTTCTTTGTAGCCATTTCCCTTTTCTTTCTACGATTTGCTGGAGCAAAGTCTACCCCTCTACAATATGCTTCGACGCCATGTGAAGAAGAAGTCATCCCTCCTGAGCCCTCCTTTCCCTCCACCTGATCTTCCAGTTCCTGCAAATGAGAAACTTCTTGCTTGGGTTGGTGATGAGATTGTGCCACGTGAGAGTGCAAAGGTTTGATTGACGCCTTAATGTCTCTTGTCAGCAAATAAGATAAAGGATCTAATTTGTATGATTTTTGCACACATTCTAATTATTTTACTATTTGCCCGGTCATCTATCAGGTCTCTGTTTTTGATTCAGTTGTTCAAGGCGGCGATTCAGTTTGGGAGGGTCTTCGGGTGTACAATGGAAAGATTTTTAAGCTTGAGGAACATCTAGACAGGTAGTGTTAGTGATAAATTAGTAAGTTAATTCCTGATGCTGACATTTTATTCATGTTTCAAAATCTGGTTAAGTGATTATTTAAACATGCATAAACTGAAATAATTAGCATAACATTATATATGGAATGAATATGGGTAAATCATTAACTGCAAGAAAGTTATTAGTACGAGCGCTATTTGCTAGCACTGGCATTTGGAGATGGTTTCTTAGCAGAAGATACTATATTCCATGCTTGCTAAGTTATACTTTAGTGGTGAAACTTTAGTCATTTGAAAACATTTGGTCTTCATCACTGTTGTTGATCTGACATGCCATGATTAACATCAGGATGTTTGATTCAGCAAAAGCTTTGGCTTTTGAAAATGTTCCAACCCGAGATGAGGTGAGTTTGTTCAGAAAAAATATATCTTGAATTGTGGTCTCACCCTTGTCTTACTATGCCGTGTTATGGTACTGGATCTTGTTAAGTTCACTGTAATGTGTGGTTGCAAAAATAAATTGCAGATTAAGGAAGCAATCTTCAGAACACTAATTAGGAATGGGATGTTTGACAACTCGCACATTCGGCTTTCTCTGACAAGAGGAAAAAAGGTTGTACTTACTCTCTCGCAAAATTTAATTTCCAAAGGCAGGTTAGGATCTGAATGAAATATTAGATAAGACTGAGGAGATGTTAAGCCCTGTGCTTCAAGTTTCCTTTTATTTTTATTTTTTTAAATGATTTGATGGGTTATGGATAAACCGGGTGTGATAAGCCGAACGATAGTCTTTGTCTTTTTAATTGGTGACCCAATTTATAAAGCCATTAATCTTATGTAACCCTTAGGTCCAACCTTCCTTTGAAGTGATGCAAAATTATATTATTTTCTTCTCCAGGTTACATCTGGAATGAGCCCAGCATTCAATCGTTATGGATGCACATTAATTGGTAAGTTCCTTTCCCCACACTGTATAACGATGATATTCTATGATTATCTTTATAATACGGAAAGAGATTTTCTGAATCAATTTGAAAATTTTCAATGGAACTGACAAGATTACTTTCATTCCAGTCGCCACGATTATCCTTTTCCTACACTTGTGTTTTTCACATGTGCAGTGCTTGCTGAATGGAAGCCCCCTGTTTATGATAATACCCATGGTATAGTACTAGTGACTGCTACAACTCGTCGAAATTCACCAAATGTAAGCTTCTAATTTTTATACTAGTTATGAAAGAAAAGTTCATCTTAATTGTTTCTACCTGATTTTGTGAACAGTAGAAAGTGCCTTGTGTATCCTGGCAGATAACAGTAAAATTGTTTTTCATCCAAATCTCCTTAATCAAAGTTGTGTCTGGCCATTATGTCTGACAATAGTTGGTATTATTTCAATTGAACGAAATTCTGTTGAAATTATTTCTTGTTACTACAATGTGATATTGTTATAGAATGTGAACCATCGGCATACTGCTTTAGTGCATCCAGTTGACTTTGTCTTCTCTCCCTTTTTTGTTTTCTGATCAGAATCTAGATTCAAAGATTCATCACAATAACCTCCTTAATAACATACTTGCGAAGGTATTTTGTTTTTCTCCTTGGAAATATTTCCTATTCTGTAATTATACAAAATGCTCCTCCAATTCTAAATGTAAGACGCATTTTGTAGTGTAAATTACACTGCAAAATGAGTCTTATATTTAGAATCGGTATTATTGTTGTTATTTCGGGATGGTCTGCTACTGGAACGAGGATGGTTGCTGAGACAATATCTTGGTACTTATCCTTGTTTGAGTGACGTATGTGATTTGGCATTTGCAAAAGACACGTCGAAGATTTACTACCACGTGGGGGTAATTTGATTCACAAATACTAGCATGATAAAATGCACTGTTTCAGAACTTCTTGTCAGGCTTAAGGGTCATTCTTATGGATATTTCTGATGGACATCACAATTGTCAAAAATGTTGGTGCAGATTGAAGGGAATAATGCAAATGCAAATGATGCAATCATGCTCGACAAAGATGGTTATGTGTCTGAAACCAATGCAACTAACATTGTATGTCCTCAACTTCGTCTTACCTGGCAGATTTTTTTTTTTTTTAAACCATTCTGGTCATTATATGCTACAGCTTACAAGGCTTAAGAATTCTGTGAATGGGAGAAGATGAAAGGAAAAGCCTCTCTGGGAAATGAAGTCAGTATATTTAGAAACATGTACTTATAGGTCAACCATACAAAACAAGACATAAAACTCGACATCTTAGGCCCCTTTGTTACAACCTTAATTATTGTCATCATGCAACCGTTAAAGTCCTATCTTAGTAAGCAAACCTAGCAGTACACCCCAATGCCTACAAATGTAAGATAATCATCCTACAGATGCTACAGTACAATAATACAAGGTGACTTCATCTTTAATTTGCGGTCTCAGAGGGTAACAGATCCCCGCTTCTCATAATTCAAGGATCATGTATTCTTGTTTTGTGTTTTCTTTTTTCACTTTTCGATAAGGATTTCTAGAACCGAGAGTCTTCCTACATGAAGACAGTATAATAAATATAGTGTAGGTTAATCTTGAATGTGCAGTCGCAAAAGTGACAACTCCCCTTGTTTTATTATTTAAGAAGGATCATATGCTGTTGTCTTCTATTTTCCCTTCTTTGGCAGGGATTTCTAGAACAGAAGAAAATGGATTGCAAGTATTGGTTGGTAACAATTGGGCTAATATTTTGGTCTTCTTGCAGTTCATAGTTAAAAAGGGCCGTGTTTTGACACCACATGCTGATTACTGTCTGCCTGGTGTTACACGAGCAACTGTAAGTTGTAGAGACTAGGTTTATAACAGCTGCTTGACATGGATGACTGAGACCTGACTGAAGTAAAGCGTATTCTGCAATTAATGAGATTAAGCTGTTTACTAATTTCAGGTGATGGACCTTGTAGTGATGCAGGAGTTAGTATTGGAGGAGAGGAGAATTAGTCTATCTGAAGTTCATACCGCAGATGAGGTTCATGTCTATTTCTCTTTTGACATGTCCACTGCTCTAATTATTTCTTGTTGTGGTGACGGTATATAGCCACTGGTTGGGGATCAAATAGGAAATTTGTAATTTTCTTGATTTCTCACTGAACTTTGGTGGCCTACCTACTGATACCTAGCAAAATAGAAGTTTGATCCAATTCTGTACTTGAATTTAGTTATTTTAGTTCCATTGCTTGATTATGTGAGGATAGGCTAAGCATGATAGTCCTAGTGCTCTTTTAAGACCTACGAACCTGAAAGGAATTGAGATCCTTTTCCTTTTCCTTGCTTCAATTAAATTTGAGCTGAGTTATAACTGGGAGGCTTTCTTGCAGATATGGACAACAGGAACAATGGGAGAACTCAGCCCAGTAAGTAGTGCGTTATATTTGATAGATTGAAATTTGCCTGAATGAAGTTTGCCATATTTACATATTATTAGTGGCCCATTTGGCTCCTCGGGGTTCATGCCATTTGCTGTTTACATTTATCAACATACCATGAACACAAAAATCTGATGATTGACGCCAATTGGTCCAGGTTGTGAAGGTTGATGGTCGCATAATTGGCAATGGAGAAGTGGGGCCAGTGACTAAGAGATTGCAGGGTGCTTACAAAAAGTTGACTGAGCAGTCCGGTGTACCTATACCCACCTACCTCCACAGTTGAAAGCTACACTTCATTTTTCCCCTGCAAGTCTTCTCTTCCAGCCTGCTTCTGTTAAAGACTGCAAGTTGCTGCTATGCCATTTCGTGTAAGTAAGTAACTATGACCTTAAATTTCTGTCATCAAAGAATAGATGTATGTTCTTTCTCGTGAACAATGACAGCGCTGTGTTCAATCACAGTGGACTGGACCTTTCTCCCCTCAATAAAAGGCCCTGTGGGTATCTTCTTTTTCCTCATTTTCTTTCCTCCTCCAGTTATGGAATGCATTCATTGGTGTTGTAAATTATCTTTCTAAATTGTATATTTTCTGAAAATGAAATATATATACACACACACCCTACTATAAGACCCAGTTGATTAATTTTAAAATATTAAAAAGTTAAATAAATTGTTTTAAAATATTATACTTATCAGTTTTCTCCAAACTAATTTATTCTACTTATAAACTACTATCTCTATTCTTATTTATAAGATCTCGTTTGTAAGACTAAAGATAGTAGTATACAATCTAATTATACATAAAAGTGTTTTAAAGAGATTACATAACATATGTTATAATTAAGTTTTTTTTTTAATTTTTTAGAATTATTCAATTGATTTTATACACTGTGGCCGGAAAAAGTGGAACGCGTCTGGTCTAAAATATCCTGCTTGTAAGTCTCCAAGTTTACTTTCACGTCTGCCAACAAGAAATACGGAAAAAACTTCTTAGTATAGTTCATGATGTTGTCTTTTTTTTTTTTTTTCCCCTCCCTTTTGAATCTATTCGTGATGTTATTCTCACATGATCTGAATTCCATGCTCATTTCACAGAATCACAAGGACAGAGACCGCATTCTTGAGTTAAGAAAGCAAAAACAAAACAACAATAAAAATACACCATGTTTTAAGCGTAGCAAGGCTTAGATAAATACACAACCAAACAAGACCTTGGTTAAGGTTGGCAGAGATGGAGAGAAGAGAGGTTTTAAAAATCATAAACGTTGTCGACTTTCTCTTCCTTTTTTTAGCCTAAAAAAAGGCATGAGAAAACATGTAGGGATTAATTAGCCAAAGGATTTTTTTTTTTACTTTTCCTTATCCAATGCCCACCATTAGATTAAAAAAAATAAATTGTTAAGATTTGATATTTTTATAAAATTATAATTTTTCATTTTTAGAGATATAAAATGCTTTCTCGGGGTTAAAAAAAATTGAATTTTGACCCTCGTGAACATTGAACACTGATCAAAGCAAACCAATGTCCTTGCGTTGCCTTCCAAGACACTACCGCAAGGATCTCCCACCGATGAAGGAGAAGCCCGCCAAAAAAACCACCTTTTAATATGTAATTATCTTATATTTAATATTATCAGTTTATATTCCGATATTGTTGAATTATTTAAAAGTAGCTCTCTCAATTGAAATCCATTTGCTGATTTCGGTCCGTTATATAAAGTATCTTTCAAAAATGGAAGGAAAAAAAATTCAAATTAATTATAAAGTATTTATTCAAAAAATTAAATATTTTATTTGGCCCTTATAATCATGAAATTGCATAAATTACAAAGGTGAATAATATGTACATCGTTTTTAATTTAAATTAAAACGTTTGAATTTTTTAAATTTTTTAGTAGATACTACTTCTTGTTCTTAATATAAAAACTAGTTTAATATTCAATTTGGTCATAAATATTAGACTTCAATCCACTTTATTTTTTCTATTTATCTATTTTTCTTAAAACAGTTCTTATAATAGTTGCATATATTAAAGGTTTTATAAAATGGTAGTTCTAGTTAATATACATAATTAATAAGAATATCTTAGGAAAAAAAGAATACTTATTTATTACAAATAATTAAATTAACTAATTTTTTTAATTTTAAAATTAGTCAAACTAACCGTGACATTAACAACACAATATAATACCATCTCATAACTACCCCTATTTGTTTTTTTTTGACCAGAACTACCCCTATTTGTTTGCGTCCAAAATAACGGGGAGGAGTACATGTACATGTTCTTGTCAATCTAAAATCCTGGCTTTTAGGTCGACATCCGTATGTTTTGGGTATAACTAAAATGATAGAGCTATGATTTCATTTTGATTGATGAGAAACATCAGGTACGAAAGCTGTTGACATTACTGTATAAACGACGATGATGAATTGATGATGTAAAATTTGCATAAGAGCCTCAAGCCTCGGCTTTGAGGCGCTGCTGGTACAGGGCCAATGAGTCATTGACCCCATAAAGTAAGGAGGACAGTCCTATGATGACAACTTTTTACGTGAAAAAGCTTACACCTTTACTGTGTCCAACAGTGAGATTTTGTCAGCTTGTGTGATATCCAGGGGGGAAAATGTGGCTACAGATGCAAGTAACTTTTTTTCTTGGGACAATGAATGTTGCATATATATATATATATATATATATATATATTTTGACCACCCTGTGTTCCTGCAGAAAATTCTCTTTAAGTTCCAAATAATTAATTTGAGGTACAAAAGTGCTAAAGAGTTGGACAGAGAGAAAAGAAGGGGAGTCGGGCCCAATCACGTATGGGCTGTGTTCCTCAGATGAAATCATAAAATCGCACAGAGAGAGAGAGAGAGTAAGGAATATATCTGGGCCAGCCCTAGTCTTTGGTCGTCTTTTCCATCATCCTTTTGCTCAATTATACACTAGATCATTCTCCCAATTTACAGAGGAAAAGGGAATAATTTTAGTCGTGGATGAGCATGCTGAGGGAAAAAAAAGCGCATCACGAACTGTGTCATTGATCTCGAAAGAAGTAGATAATGTCCCTGGTGGACCAACAAAGATATATTTATATAAAGAGATCAGGGTATATTCAACATTCACTTTGTTTGCTGCAATTATTAGTGTCTCGCGTTCCTTTTCACAAAGCAATTTGCTGTTTTTGGGAGGGCGATTATCTTTATTTTTCCAGCGACTCACTCCTCCTGTTGCTTTACTCTCGTGGAGTCATGACCTTTCTACATTGATAGCTTTGCCGGGGCATTTTTCCTTTTCCTCTTTATTCTTTGTTTTTTTTGCATGTTTCTTTTCGTTTGCTTAGGAATTCAGCCGCAGCGTAACAACCTGGATCCGTCCCAATGTCCGGGCGTGGGTAGAACATGTACAACAAACACTTTGCTTTAATTAAGCCTCTTCCTCTGGCAGTTGGTTTGGAACAATGCGTGCGAGAGAGAGGGAGAGCGGGAGAGGGATTGGAATCTATGGAAAGTGAAGAGGGCGTGCAAGAGAACAAGAAGATAAAAACAAAAAGAGGGGGTTGGGGTGGGGGTTGGAGTCGGAATCTTCTAAAACAAAAAAACCCCGAGCTTCTTCGCGATATGATGCAGAACGTACGTTCAGAAAGCCCTTCTCTTCTGTGGTTCATGTGAATTCTGACATTGTAGCCCAATTACTATAAAATATTAATCAAGATAGCAAAGGAAGAAGGGATCTGGGTCCCACCCCAAAAAAAGGATTCTGCAAATAGCCAAGGACATCATCGCGCAATCATCAGCCCTCTTGAATCTCGCTACCTCTGGTCCCTGGTATATATATATCAGCCATCTCGCACATAAATTATAATAAATAAAAAAAAGGTGTCAAGTTATTTTATCTGTTAATCAGAGCATATATAAATATTATTCATCCTTTTTACTGCAGAGGGAAGCTTGGATTGGAAAAGATGAAGCTGGATTCACTATGAATGCATGCTACTCACAATAATTAAACAGCGCTTCCGTGCAAATGAGACTACTGCGCCCACACTCTATTACGTTGGACACTATATAATATGAGCTAGCTGATCGACCCATGGTTTAGATGCTGCTTTGGCATTATTATGACTGCGATATCATCTCAGATTCGATGATTTTTTTTTCCTTTCCCTTTACATATAATGACAGGATTGAAAAGGCCTGACACAGACGAGGTATTCAAATTATTTGAAAAGTGAATGGCCACAATCTTTGATATAACCATGAATAAGCTGGTTGTTAAAACTTGGCCAGTGTATATAATGAAGCTAATGAATTTGCTGTCAAACAACACTGCCCCACTAGGAATATACAATATTAATTAGCGTCTTTGAAAGAAAAGAGCACTGTGCTTTTTAAGATGGATCCATATAGCTTTATTCTGTTTTTGTGAAAAGAAATCACCATGCATGCTGCTGAACACCAGAAATGAACCTTCATTTTTAACCGCAGCGATTCGTCCGTGAACTCAGTCGTACAACTTCATGGCCCATTCACTTTTGCTCGTTACCTTCCTTTCAGTCTGAGTCATCCATCCCCCTCTACGTTTTCCTTTTTAAATGCCTCTTTTCCCTCTGTGTTGCTAAATTGCAGAATTATTGATTGCAGGTGAAAAAAGATGATGATTATATGAAGAAATGGTTGCATCATGAATTAGTACTGCTAATTACCCGTACGTACACTATCCCACACCACGCACGCATATCTATGTTAGGGGCAGCCTCGTCCATGCTGACTCACCACCTTGTGTAACCATGTTCTTCCCATTTTACTTTAATCATTGCCCATTTAAAGTTTTGGTTCCTGTTCTTTTGTTTTTAAGATATCAATTCATCATTGCATTTTTTACTTTCCGCAACTATCAGGACATTCCTAACATGATAGATAATCAAAATGGTTTCTTGAGAAATGGTTCTTTTCATCTCAATTTCTTGCCTTCGGCCAGTCAGGGAGCCCCTTCTGTTTTTACTTCTACATCAACAGAGAATAAAATTTTCAAACGAATCATTTCTTTCGTGACCATTAATAGCTTAGCATTCAACATTAAATTCATTAGTCGAACTCTGAACTGACCTCCGAGTTTCTTGTATATTATGTCAGGTTTTTAGGAAAAGTAATAAATGATAGCATACGTGCCATGTTTTATGTGGTATGAACTTTAGAAAAGATGAAAAGATTGAAAATAAATCGTACCCACATCATGATTCTATTGTTTGAAAAATATGACAGCATGGTTATAACAAAATATACAGTTTAATTAATCAGCTGATGAGATATTCAACACTCAGCTGTGCTTTTAAGTGAAAAAGGAGGGGGTGGAAAGCCTGAGCCTTTGAGGGGTGCATAGAGGTAGATGCAGATAAAAGGGTTAGGTCTGGAAAGCAGTTTTGGTAGCAGTCATATACCCTGAAATTCCACCTATTCAACTACATCCCTCTTCTTTGACCATTTTCCCCGGCGACCCTCTATTACATATAATTGCTCCCCCCCCTACATCTAATTAAACCTTTCTCCCAGTAACTTTAATAAGTTCGAGATCTGTCCCTACACTTTCAATAACTTTTTCAAACTGAACTGCTCTTTTTTCCTTTCCTTTTACCATTTGGCTGGTTACTAGTCCCTCGGATTTTGGGGAGCAGTGCCTATTGGGCGTTGCCAGGCTTCCTCCCCATCAAAGAATTGAACTTCAGCCACTTCATCAATCCACGCCACGTTCCATTATGCAAAAACACCAAACTGTTGGATATTTATTGCAAACCAATGAGTTTCGAACTTATAATTGCACGAACCAGTTATGGTTTTGGGATTTTAATCCGACTTGGGTTGGATGTCAATGATGACTCTCTAGATACCCCAAATAAATACAAACAGGATACAAACCATAAGTAATGATGAAATAGGCACGTAAATGGTCAAAAGTTCAACAAACCAGTCCTAAATTTCGAAAAATTTCAACGAAAGGGCCTCCAACATTTGCTTTAAGGAACAATTTTAGTAGCGTTTCAAATAGTCGTCTCAAAGGAGTCCAACTGGCTTGGAGTTTCTTGCAACTCATAGAATTAAGAACTCTCTGAAAAAGGAGAAACGGCCGCCGGCTTCGCAGATGTTTCCTCTTTGATTTTAATGTCAGCGCCCCTATATGTCATTATTCACTTTGCGCAGAGATGAGCCTTAGTTTTCGAAGAACTTTTGTTTCCATGGACCCCATGCCCCACGTAGTCTTCTCTCTGTCCTCCATTTCCACCCTCTCTAGTCCACTCTCTGAACTCACTCTGGAATATTTCACCGAGTTGAACTGAGGGGCTAATTATTGGCCGAATTAACAATGAGGCAAAAGAAGGGTGTGATTTCAAAATCATTAAAATACATGGACCAATTTCAAAATTATAGTGAAACTAGACAGACAGATTTTTCCTTGATATATGTATATATGCGCATCCATCACCTTTCGATTTGTGCTTATTTAATGTAGTAAAAGCAGCGGTCACTATTGGAGCCAAATCATGATCCCACAAAAGCTGATTTTATTAGTAAAGGCTAATCTAATCATCATCCAGATGATTCACATCTGTAATTGTACGTACGATTTCAATTGTTCATATATACATAATTTGCTCCAAACCATTCTCCTCGATTATCCAACCCCGGCATCTGGCCCCACGTGCCACTCTGCTGAATTGTGATTCTTTCTAATTTTGATTTTAAATACTTCATAACCCTGTTATCAGCGACTGATAATGTAATATCAATACAAAATATGGATATATAGAAAATTAAACTATTCACTTGTTATCAGTTGTACAATTCATTTTGAATTCAATATCTAGCTTTTACAAAACAAGACAGAAACAAAAGAGAGAAGGAACAAGAGGTTTTAAAAAAAGTGGGTCATAGATATATTATATATTTTGTGTGAGATGGTAGGATTGAAATAATGAAAGAAGAAAGGGGAGAAGATCAGGAGGGGGGGGTATGGCATTAATTAGCAGAGTGATTGGGGAAGAGAGGGAAGATGGGGGCCTACCACCATGAAAAGAAGATGGCAGGCACAACAGAATTGACCAACCCTCGCTTTCTGTGTCTGCTTCACAGCCTCCCTCCCCAAATCATCAGAATATCAAAATCACATCATTATTCACTGGCAATACAGAAGGAATCACCCAAAAACAACTTCCTCCCTTACATACATACACATCAAGGCCCTCCTCCTCTGATCTTCACTAACTATCATTCATTCACCCAACTCTTAGCAAAATTATATATTAAACACAGTTCACCCCAATTCATTCATAATTTCTCACTTCTGCTCATTCCAGCCATACAAAATTCTCAGGCAATTAGCTTATTTCATGTTCGGATCCTGATTCTGCATGCGCACTCTCTCGTTCGATCCTCTCCATCGTTTTGTGCACTGCTCCTGCTATCTCCTCCACTGATCCCAGCTTGCACTCTTCTTCTAACTGCTTCCACCCAATTTCTCATCATTAATTACTCACTTCTCATCATTAAATTAAATTCCCCGCCAAAATTATATAAATATATATATGCATACCTTGACGCTGATGCTGTAGAGCACAATATCGCCGGTGGTCGTCACATTGAGATGCAAGATCGTGAGGCGCATGCTGTACAACGCCGCCACCATCTTCAACAGCTGCTTCGGCCTCTTCCTCGACCTTATTTTCACATTCGCGTGGCTCTCCACCATTGTCACTTCTATATCTGCTATGCTGGCCTCCGGCGATGCCTCCCCCACTTTCTCCCCCGTCGCCGAACACTCGCCGCTTCCGCTCGGGCTCGTCGTGTACTGAGGAAACGTGAAGAACTCTGAGAACGGCATGCTCTGAGATTTCGCCTCTGTTTCTTTCTGACCCCCCAGAAATTGCAGCCTCTGCTCCAGCTCCTTCACAAAGTTAATAGCCCCTCCTATTATGGAAGCTTGATCGCCCTGGATAATTATTATAAGAAAGCAACGTAATCAACACTCCATCCATCCCTCCTGAAACTATGTAATGAATGAAATCAAAAGAAAAGTACCCTTTGGACGTAGGAGTCGGGCATGAGAGAGCGTAGGACAGAGAGATACTCGTTCATCTGCTTTCTTCGATTGCGCTCCACCCAATGTGCGTCATTCTCTGGTTCTCGATCTCCTCCTTGTTCTTTCGGGTTCTGGCTCTGCGTCTCTTGGGACGAGAATTGGAGGAATCCATGGGGAGGGCTTCAGACGAGGGTGCTGGGTGGTTGCTGGCTTCGGAGGTGGCGTGATTAGGGAGATGAAGTTCACTGGAGTGGGGTAACACTGATGAAGGAGGAGAAGAAGAGCAAACTTGAGTCCAGTCGCCGAAGCCATAATTTTCTGTTTGGCTGTCGAGAAAATTCAGAAAGCCGTGCTGGTCTTCCTGTTTGGGAAGGTTGAAATCGTCGTGAAAGGGCCAGA